>NC_060245.1:19545934-19845934 GCF_021155785.1 Neodiprion fabricii
CTCATCACATTTGTTTGAAGATGACTTGAAAAACTAAAACAGATCCTTTGATAAGTAAGAAATATATGTTCGAGTGAATTCTTGACTTTTATTAAAATATGTTCGTATATCCATTTTTTCTATACTCACCTTGCGACACATTTAAAAAATTTATCCAACCGTGATTATAGGCTTTGTGTAAAACATATTATACGCCGAATTTCTTACCATACAACAATCTCCTCACACAAATATCTCTCTCACTATTCAAAATACACGAAAAATAGTAAATGACAAACGGTGCATCGCCCTGAAGGCTGCACAAGGTGAGTACATTCTCGTTGTCTTGTCAAAATACTTGCAATAAAGTTGTTTTTCTGAATGTTTTTTTACATTCTAATGAAGTAAAAACGGCAGTCAAACAATTCAATTTCCTTCCCTACTTGTCTACGGTTGAATACGATATTTGAAAAAATTAGAAAGTAGGAAACTTGAACGACGCATGATTTACTGATTAGAACATTCCCCGACTCTAAAAGTGGATGAACTGTGACGTAGAAATTCGTGATTACATCGTTATGAAAAACAGATATTTGTTTGGGGAGACTGAAGGTGGTCATAATGCATGTGAATTATGTAAAACATGCGTCATATGTAAAAACACCTATGGGAGCGTTAAAAAGAAATTATTTCGATGTTTACAGTAGTGGAGTGCCTGAACGACAAAGAGAAGTTTTATGAGGAATAGAAGCTGAGATTTTGTTTACAAGAGAGATTATGGAGCGCGCAGAGCGATGGAGTTCCACTGCCAGTCCGCCTTCAATCTTAAGACTGCATTCCGTCTTACCGCAGACATTATCTTCTTGCATACCTTCGGTGTCTACCCACGCTCTGCTTGGGAACCTCGAACGTACAGCAGTTTACGTCCATGTGCCGCAAGTGTCGCTTAACAAATGTTCGATCTTGAAAAAACAGAACGACTATTACTCGGAAGCTAATTCCATGTATCGTCAAGCCCAACCGACAACGTCAATTTTGAAACACAAAACTTCCGACCACAATCAGACTGATCATAATCAATCTCATACATCCCACCCAGTGCCTGTCACTTTCTCACAGTCAGTCATGGATTTTTCATCCAAAAGGCACGGAATATTGAAGAAACGAAGCAGCTTAGATGAGAGCCAGATAATAAGACGCCGGAGCTGCTCCCCCGATGTATCGATAGCCAAAACAAGTTTCTCCGATTTCAAGCCGATATTGAAACATCAGAGAAGATCGTCTCTCGACGAAATAGTCAGGCGGGCACAGAGTCCAGATCCGCATCCTACTTCTATATTGAAACACAACGTATTGAGAGAGGGCGATCGCGCGTGTAATAATTTTTCTGGCGCTAACGAACCGCAGGGAATTTTGAAGAGAAAATCTTGGGCCAATATCAGTGAGATACATGCCGGACCCCATTTTAACATTGCAAATTCTGTGCCAAAAACAACTGTCGGAGGATCGGACGTGGTTGAGATATCTGAAGTCAGACCTATACTGAAGAAAAAACACAGCCGAGAGGATTCGCTCTCATGCGAATCTGTTTCGCTTGAACCGCGACCGATACTTAAGAAGAAGTCGAGTCTTGAATGCGAAGAATCAGATGAGAGACCAAAGAAAACGATACTTAAATCTCTGCAAAAACAATCACTCGATCGTTCGGGCTGCGATTCCGTCACAGCTGCACTTTCCCCAAAAAAGTTGTCAATGCTGAGAAACTGTTTGACACGATCTTTGTCCAGAGATTCGTGGGACTGTGATAACACTCGACCAATTTTAAAACAATATAATTTATTCAAATGTGATGAGGATGAGGTTTCAGCTCGCAAACGGGATGCGAACTGTGTTCATTTCAAGGATCTGTTCTTCAGAAAGAGAGCACAGTCCGTCGAACATGTTTATACATCGGATGGCGAGAGCGAGCTGTTGAGGATACTCAGCAAACGAAGATCGCTTGAATCAGTTTATTTCAATGACACACGACAGGAGAGATTCGGCTGCAAATTCCTATCCAAACGAATCTCCGACTTTCCTCAAAACTTCGTCTCGCCTCAGTGTAGAGAATCCTTACATGACGTACCTACAACCATTTTGAAAATACCTGATAGGTATGTAACTTATGCCAACTATACTTACGTATAGTATATTTGAATACCGTGGAGAGTCAGTTGCTGTTGTGTAATTTCATTTCAAAAATAATATTTGTTATTTCATATTTTACAATTAGTTTAGTCGTTGTATCAACAAAACTTCTCGTTGTGAAAGGATTGTTGACACTCGAATCATTAAACACATTTTAAAAAGAAATCTGTCGTAGTTTCCACTATAATTAAAATCACATTAAAAATAACATTGTAATAATTTTATTCCTGCCTATACTGTCAGATTGGAAAATGAATTGAAAGTTGGATTTATTCCAGGTCTTGAATGTCGTTAGGTGAGACAAAACTGGAAGCGTGAGGGATAGTCGTTGATAGCACGTTGTTCGTGGAATTAAACAACGAATTACCAAAATGGATGAAATTATGACGCGAAGAAAGGAAGTTTTGCCAGGATATAACTGTCTGATCAAGCGATCCATTGAAATGTCAGTTAGAAACACGTTCCACGTCTTCAGAGGGAAATTGTCCGTATTGGATTGGATATTGCTACCCGAATATCCATATTTGTAACGCAGTTTATATGTTTTTTTTTTACATTATTTATTCTACAATATATCAAGTGACACACCATATTATATCATTACGACATTTATATAATCTGTAATCTTTCATTTCATAAATAAAAAATAATGCTACATAAATTTGCTGTGAAAATTATATGAGGTACGAATTTGTGTTCCAAATTTCTCGATTCGTTAGTTTTTAATTACTGTCAAAGCGGTTGCAAATTTGCGAATAAATGATTGTGCACCTGTTAGTTTCATTCGATATTCGACTAATGATTATAAAAATCGTAAGAAAAAATCGATTATTCTAGTGATCGAATAAGAAAACAACTTAATGTACCGTCGGCTGAATAATTTCTTCGCTATTGTAAATGTTAATGAACAATATTAATTCCTAAGTCCTATTTACTGTATATTACCCGCATCTGCTTTTCTAGACATCGATGTTACCATTTCGATCCTGTTCTTTTTTTCAAACTGACAGATATCTGTAAACCTTTTGGCGTTGGCTGCTATCTGTGTTCCTACTGTTGTCTCCTTTTTTCTACGCTGCTTGGTGGCTATTTTACAACACTATTAATCGTTTACCGCGTATCTAATTGTTTTCCTTGAATCATATCAACACTTGGGGAAACCTTGGACCTCACCCTTTGCTTAAGATATTTAAGTACCCATGCTCCTGTACTAATAATGAGACCAGACAACAACAATACCTTTTCGAAACAAGTTTAGAACATAAACAGAGGCTTATCGTATGCAAACATAACGTTGAGTGTGACTCGTTCATTCGTATATATGTATATGTACAGCATACAGAGTGACCAACGGTTTTCACTGATATAGCACATTTTCAAAAAATTTTCTGCATACGTTAGTGGGAATCTAGCGTTACTAAACGTGTGTTTGTTAAAGTTTTGTCGTATGCTAGGTGGCCGACTTTGTGGTCAAAGATTCAAACCACATACAATCGCGCTGAGAATCAGAGTCTGTGGTATTCAGCGTCTCACTTGGAGCTAATTGAAATTTATTCTATCGTCATATTTGCATAATATTAACGCTGTATAAGTTGGAATGTGAGGGCTGTATAGATACGCTGAAGCTTCTGCAATCGATGTAAAATTCAATAATAGTGAAGCCAGGCTGAAATTTTTTTTGGTCATCGTAATGTTGATCGCAGGTAACGATTATAACGATGTGTTTTATGCTGCATTCTGAAGATGTGTTACACTTACCTAATCTTACTGACAGCCAGACGAATTGCTCAGCACTAGAATACTCTGCGACATCTCTGCAGTGTCATGGGATTTTATTCTACAAACCTTTTCAAACGCTCTCTTAAAGTAGCATGCCCGTCCCTTTTTCTCATTCTGTAAACACTGCCGTATGTTCTTTAGATGTTATATAACTATAGTATTGTGTATAAAAAAAAAAATCAGCTAACTCTCTAAGGGTGATTAAATTTTCCGATTTTCAAATATATTTTGCTATACCTAAGTGTTTTGACTTTTAGGTTTTTGTTGTTAAAAGCACGCACCGTAAAATAATGCTCAGTTTTGCTTGTCGATTTCTCGTTATTGGCGTGATTTGATATTGGCTTCACAATTGAGTTTTTTGTATACGTATAATTTTGTATGTGAAAAAATAAGATGTTGACTCAGCACAATTAAGCTTAGCGAATTTTGTATTTCAGTGTGTTGGCCAGAAAAGTCGTCAAAGCATGCAGTAGAAATTCGACGATCTCGACTTCTTTATTTAAATGAAACCAGGACTCGAGTCTATAGCGCATAGATCTTGATCCCTTGAAAATGTTTAGATAAGACGAGATACAGTTTTATTTCGCTAGTCGCAATGTCCGGGAAAAGAGAGAATATTAGTAAGTCATCGACGAGAGTGCCTAAGGGAAGAAAAAATTGTGGCGATATTTCAGCAAGCTCGACGTTAGGTAGGACACAGTCTTCGACGCCAGCTGCCAACGTCAGGAAGGTCGATAAAGCGTCAAGTCTGAAACATGAGGAAGTGGTTCATTCAAGGAAGTCTGACATCAAAGAGCAAACCTCAATGCTACGGGCCAATAGCGAGCTTCGAACGTCTTCACGTCTTAAGGCGGTTGAGGAAAGTCCTCGTTCACCATTGAAAAAAAAATCCACTCGTTCAATCTCTCAAAGAACGCTGCGAACTCTGGATCATTCCAAGATAGCCGATAAACAGGGATCGCCAAAAAGAGTCAATGCGCAGCCTGTAACTAGCAAGAGATCTCCTGATCAGAAAATCACAAGCACGAGTAATGACCGCGACGTCTCCGCAGCTAGAATTGAATCTAGAAGTGTTTTCGGCGAAGAATCAGACCCTTCGAAATTAACTCTGGTAGAACGAGTCAAGCTGTTTAATGAAAAAATTGCTACGGAAAAGGCAATCAATGAAAAAAATATGCTCTACAACAGCGGTAGGTCGGCAAGAAAGAATTGGCTTACATCGCGTGCCAGAACTCAACCCATAACTTCGGAAGAATTGGAAGCCGCCTTACCAAAATCCCTTGCTCATTACAACAATCGTCATTCAATGTTCGAACGACGAGGTGAGTTGTGTCAAAACAAACGTGACTCATTCATCAACTATGCATCATTCTATAGTCACTTTTGTCATTCCATTATCTGATTTGATAATCGGACGAACCATATCGAATAACCGCTCCACCGGTAGTGACTGATGTGTTTAATAAAAACACTCGTTTATCACATTTTATTATTGTTATTTCTTCTTTTGCAGAAGAACCGATTCAGGAAACATCCAGTTTTAGTGCGGTGACTGATGGCGATGAGCTGCAACAAAGCGAATCCATTGAAAAAAGTGGTTCCGCAGTGTCGCAAACAGTATTAAAAAATCATCGTAAAATTATCGTGTCATCTAAACATGCCGTTAGTGCGATTGGCCCTATGCAGAAGAGTAATTCTCTCCGAAAGCCAGTCGAAACACTTACAGGAATTGTAGAATTTGATAGTGATGGCAATAATACTTCAAGTTCCCCTATCAGAGCGCCGTTGAATGAAGATATTAACAAATCGAAAGAGAGCATCGTGACAATTAGAAACAAATCGACGAGATCGGTGAAGCAAATTGAACCAAGCGTTAGAAGGAACAACGAACGATTGAATAAACAAGTAGTTCATAAATATTTGAGGAAAAAAACACAGACAGTGACAAACGACGTTTCGCGTATTTCAGAACAGAAGACTAAATCAAAAGTGGATAAAAAATCCAGCGGTGGATTACGAAAGAGGGACGATTCTCGGTCACGAGATAAGTCATTGGCCGAACGAAAAAAGTGAGTATTTGTTTCAATGTAATGTCGTTTTGCAAGGCGAGTTTGACTATCTATTCTTGCAGGAAAAATGCTGTGTCCAACACTCTTAACAGGGTTGAACAGCGCCCTTTGAGGAAGGAGACAACGGAGGACCTAGATTCTAAAATTATATCAACTGACGCAAGCGTCACCATGACAAGATTAGTCCAGGAAGTGAATTCCATGGAAATGCGCAGCATAAGCATAGCGAATCGATTAGCAGCCCTTGAGCAGAACGGGAGTACAAAATGGAAGTATACATTTCCTTGCGATACCAAGCTCTACCCGCCTGCCACACCGTGTAATGAAAATGTGTGTATCCAAACGACCGAAATTCTTATGATAGAAAATACTAACTAACTAAATAAATAAATAGATAAAGTGTTAATCGGTGTCTCACGTTTTCCTCAGGATTCGACGGACGGTAACTTTCTACAAAGATCAGATTCAGTGGTGAAGCAGGGAAAGTTAGCTGAACGTCTGGAAAAATTAGAAACTGCATCGGAAAAATGGAGGAGAAGAGTTGCTGCTACAGATGCCGTTCAATATTCCATATATGGAAAGATGAAAGTTGATCACTCAGAGGGTCTTCATTCCACCGTATCTTCACCCCTTATTCAGGCAATTGAGAACGAATCGAGCAGAGGAAAAAAATTACCTAGAGCGGAACGTTTCAGAGTAGAGAAAGGTAATTACTCTACCGTTGAAGCTGTCGCTGCACTTTCTATTTGTAAAATATCTATCAAGAGTAGTGTAAAATTCTTTCTCCTAGGAAATGAAAAATAACTTATTACAACAAATTTTTTGTTGAGAATCTGCAGGAAAAACGACCGAAAATGTCACTACCAACGAACCTGTTACTATGTTCAGGAGAACTTTGTCTACTCGAAGAATACTTGATGGTGAGTTTTCATCACCGTTACCTTTGCATTGTGCATATATGTTCATCAACGTGTTTTTTGTTTCGTATTAACGAACGCCTTTTATCTTGCCAATTGTTCCTAAGATCTTTCTTTTTTCAGTTGAAAAAATTGGACCGTCTCAGCAACATTCTGATCTTACTGTTTCTGTCCCGCAAACCGCCGACCTGAATTTTACTACGTTTTTCGGTGGCGTGTCTACGGCACGACGTGACGAAGAATATATTGACTTAAATGAAAGTGACTTTGACATCATCAAGTCGCATTCTGAACTGTAAGTCTTTAATGTAATCTATATAATAACCATCATTGTTTTCTTCACACTAGCTTCATAATATTATATGCTATCACTACCTTCTTTGTCTGTAAGTAAACCATGTCGCTGGCTTTTTTTCTTACTGTTCCCCGACCAATATTTACGACGAATTATCCTCAAACGTCAAAGCGACATTGTCAATTAATAGCTCTTCTCTAAGATGTTGAATTTAATGCGGTAGCCTCTTATTTGCTGTCGTTTTATTCTCTCCGTGTTTTTGGCAGGTAAACAGTCTAGGAATGGTGATGGGTCTCGTTATTGTAGGTGAATATGAGGCACACCAACAGGTGGCGATAAATGTAATCAGAACTAGAACTTATTGTTAGTATTCCTGTTGAATGCTTAGTGTTCGAGTGTTTCACCAGATGTGTGTTATACGATGAAAATCTTTTGCTTGCGATACGAGTTCGACTAACTGTCTCTGGATCAACACATCATTTTTTGTTCATAGATGTAGCATGTGTAATATTTCTTAGCATTCATGTTATGTTGTATGCCGTGTTTGGAAAGCTATTTCGTTTATTTTATCTTAACGGGATAATGACAGTTTCATTAACCTGGGTATTTGACCTGATTTCTCAGCAAGGAATGTAATACAACGAAATCGTAGACTTTAAAAAATCAATTTATACTATATATCATGCTTTTCCCTTCAAGGTTTTCACCCACAATTTATTTCATTCGTCAATTTTTGCTGGTCCCTTGTACTTGAAAAATATTACATCATTCGAAAAATCGCACGCTATAAAATCTTTGCATATTTCAATGCTATGTATTGAATATTATTCATTTTTGATGTTGCCCTTAAGGATGAATAGATCGTACCATGTAAATTCATACTTGGGAAAACGAAGAAGTCGTATAAAAAGTCTTTAGCATTGTTATTTGTACCAATGATCGTAATCACGAACGAAACATTTGAATTCCTACCAAGTTGATTCTGAGCATATTTGAATAAGAGTAGCTGAAAACAATAATTCAAGAAAAAGGATTTATGATTATAACGTTCAAAATGTTTAAACTCTGGTCTTTTGATGCGAGTTCAATGTTTTTGGGTTCATTTTGTTCACTGTAGATGTATCTACAAATTAGCTAAGAAAAATGTCTGAAATACTTATCCCTGGAGTGGGAAAAACTATTGGCCGCAAACAATTACATTGCGCTTTACAACTGTACTTTAATGTAAAATATATTGAAAGGTTTTCAAACAATTTGTGGGATTCTAGTTAGCGAGAAAAATAAGCCTGTAAATATTAGAATCGGATCAAAAACACCAAAGTTTAAGCATTCTACATGTTATAATTGTAAAAGATTTTCTCAAATTTTTTGTATCTCAGCTTGTGATATTAAAATTTGATCAGCATCGTTTCTAGTACAGGGTAGGGATTTATAATTCGCGCTCACCATCATTGGTAAAAATATAACATTACCAGAGATTATTTAAACTGTATTTTCTCTTTCCATAACTTTCCATTCAGACGTTATAGCCAATTCACTTTAACGTATTTAACATTTTTAGTAAAGATATACATATACCTGAAAATTATTATATAATTAATTGCCTGGTCCAATTCTTTTGAAATGCGAAACTACGTTGTTGCAGCCTGGTTTCTTCGGGTAAAACAAGTTCACGTCTAACAATGGCTAAACAGTGACTCGTAATGTACTAATTGGCTCTGATTATGGAAGACTAGTGTCAATACTGCAGTAATTCTTTGCTCCAAGTTCTGTACAACTTTAGCAATTTGCTTCATTTGCCTGTATTTTGTGCAGTTTTGCAAATTTCTGACTTGCTCCACGTTTCTTGTCACGCCTGTTCACTGATTCTTATTCGCCAAATCTCAGCCAGGTCATTAGCACTTGCTACCTACTATTTATTCACGTGGAAAAAGTATTTCTATGCGTGTATCATTATTCAAGTATACCAACGTGAAAAAATAATTAAATCCTAATCGAAAATCTAACGACTACCTGTAAAATAACGTACCCAAACATAGATGACGTTAATTGCTTGATAAGATAACTGCTGTTTGAAAGTGTATACGTTGTAGAGCTTGAGTCATCCTGCATTCACGAGTAATAACATACTTTTGTTTTGCAAATAAAATATACAAACCTTTTACATACAAAACAGGAATTCAATATTTTCAGTAAAAGTTTTCCTACAAGATAGTGTAGAAAAATGTATTCCCAAATCTTTTATCAACTACTGAAAATACGGTTGCAATTAGTAGCTTAAGTGGTCGAAAGATTATGAAAATTTGGTGACTACATTTTTCAATTATTTATCTTATTTATCGCCATCCAGTTTAGTACAGAGAAGAACAGTACCGACTAGGGGACGAAGATTAAAGTCTAAAAATCCGCTGCGAGTACTCGCAGCACGCACCGATCTCAGGATGGAGTACACCGAAGTAAAAACAGGTGTTGCCGAGAGAATTATGAAAGATTTGAGCATTGAAAAGTGTGAGTACGTTTTGTCCATAGGTTTTTATTCAACTTATGATCGTTTTGCAAACTACATATTAGCTGTTATTCACATAGTGGCAAAATCTTCATCGTTAGCGGTTGAAGCGCTGGCTGGCCTTGCCTCAACCGAAGACTTCAATGCTATATCGTTAAGAAATGCAGCTGAATATGCGCAAAGCTCTGGATCAACGCTATGCGCTTATAAAAAATTGATGTTGATTCTTGTGAAAGGAAGACGACATGTGCAGGTCAGACTCGTTGAACCTATTGCATCGAGTATCAACAGCGGTGACAACTACATATTAGTCACTCCAACAGAGGTACGTTGAATAAATCTCAGATACTTGACTAGGGTTGTTATTCTTCTTGTTTTTCGTATAATAAGGTAATTTCGATGTATCGCACATACATTTTAGTACGTATCACGCGTTGTTTATTCTATTCCAGGTGTACAACTATGTGGGAAAGTATAGCAATGTCATTGAGCGAACTCGGAGCGCAGATATAGCGTTGACAATTCAGCAGAACAAGGAGTTCGGCTGTACGGCAAATCAAGTGATCACAGTTAGCGAAGAGAAGTCTACTTGTTCAAGAAATGACACGTCCAAGTTTTGGAACCTCCTCGGGATTGACGATGAGATAATCGATGGTGAGTTGAG
Organism: Neodiprion fabricii; assembly: GCF_021155785.1. Classification (NCBI taxonomy): domain Eukaryota; kingdom Metazoa; phylum Arthropoda; class Insecta; order Hymenoptera; family Diprionidae; genus Neodiprion; species Neodiprion fabricii. The sequence continues at coordinate 19,556,331 of NC_060245.1, forward strand.
AATAATTGTGGAATTTTGTTCTTTACAAAATATACCAGAAATATTATGATTTTAGATCAAATTCTTTTATTATGCGATTTTTCAGTAACGAAAGCTGGTCATCCGGACGAAGACGAACTTTATGAAAATGTCGTAATAAAGACAAATATGGTATATGAACTAATCGATAAAGAATTGGTTCCATTTACAGACTTTTGGGGCGTAATACCAAAGATCGAAATGTTGGAACCTAACAAGGTGAATGATTCTTTTGTACTGGTTGACGATCACTTACTCATGGCGTATTACGATCTTCCTGATACTGATTTTCGCTTTCTTCCTTCAGATTTTGATATTTGATTTTGGTAGCGAGATGTACATTTGGAACGGCAAGTTGGCTACTTTACCAAATCGTAAACTTGCTTTTGACATGGCCAGTGAACTGTGGAAAAAAGGTTACGACTATTCCGAGTGTACAGTATGCCCGTTAACAGCGGCCTCTGTAATAGGAGCGCGTCAAACACCGGGATCTGTTGAAAATAAGGCATCTATGCGACCCGACTGGTGCCTCTTACTCAAAGTGACGCAGCACATGGAGCCGGTATTATTTAAAGAAAAATTTCTGGATTGGCCTGATTTTAAAAAAGTAATACAGACGAAAAGTAACGACAGTAAAGAGTCGGTTGACAGTGGCGTCTCTGTCCAGCCATTTAACGTCAGTGTTATAATCCAACCGAATACAACGCCGGTCGACTTAATGCTGGAAGGAAGTCACCTTGGTCGTGGAAAAGAGTGGTTCGACAAAGAGGTAATAAAATAAAAAATAAAACTCTTATAATACGTAACTTTCATTTTGTAAAATTGTCAAACCGTTTTTGAAAATTGATAACCTTGTGTAAAATTATCATTCATCATTCTGTAGAAAAGATTGAGGTGTTTTTTTTTTTTTTTTGTCAATCCAGCTCAGGAAAATCCACCTCATTACTACGCTGAGCACAACTGTATGGCACATAGACGAATATTCGCATACTCTGTTGAACGATAATTCTGTGGGACAGTTCCATTCTGGAGATAGTTACATTGTTCGCTGGTCGTACAGAATTACTACTACTGGTGAGTAGGTTGCACAGTATTTTCGATAATGAGGAACTGTAGAGAGCTGATATCTGCATTAGAAATGAACCCTGCAACAGTCGTATAAAAAGAAAACTAATAGAGAAGAGGAAAAAATATTCATTTTATCAGCAAGTGAAGTTCTTAGATAGCTAATCTTCTGTGACACGAACCGAAAATTGTTTGTTTATTTATTTATTTTGTTTTTTTTTTTACCTCGACGAAGTCACGATTTTCGATTTTCTCTTTGGAATTTACGTCTTTCATCAATAAATTGACAAAAAAATACGGTAATTTTAATCTGGAACAAAAGCACTTGGGATTGTGACAACTAAATTAAAGTTGATCTGTTGACTCATTTTTGAAATGGTTTACAATATCATTAGTAAAAATGTCTTTAATTTTAATAAACAAAATGTGCTAACGAATCTGGATCTACATACTTTTGAATAAAAAAATATCCCAATGGAATTGAACAATTTGTTGTTAGGATAAGAATTCCCAAAATTCACCAACATTGTCAGCAGCCTGCTTGCAAATACCCTCAACTGACATTTAAATATGTTTAGGAAACAAACTCAGTGGCCAGCCTTCCAAGTATTCGGCAATAGGAAGAGATCGTTGTGCTTACTTTATTTGGCAAGGACAAACAGCATCGCCGAACGAACAGGGAACTGCAGCACTGCTTACCGTCGAACTGGATCATGAAAAAGGACCTCAAATCCAGGTCATTCAAGGTTTCGAACCGTCTGCCTTCCTCAATCTATTTTCTGGAGGCATGATTGTACACATTGGAAACAGAATGGATAAAGAAAGGGAGGAAAGACACAGATTATACATTTGTCGAGGCACTCTCGAGTCTGAAGTATCTCTGATTGAAGTCCCCTGCTCTATGGAAAGCTTAAGAAGTCGGTGTTCCTTCGTTTTAATTGATCGTGATACTGGAAAACTGTACGTGTGGCATGGAGGCGCCTCGCTACCTCACATCAGAGAGGTATGTACCAAGTTTACGTATTTTCATTGATACGGCGTCTAGTAAAAGCATCAATTGGCAATTGCCATTAACTAATTTTTTTGCTCACAAATTCTACGCAATTGCTCAGAAACTATATACATATATGTATATATATATATACTTTCAGAATGCATTGCAAGCTGCTAACAAGCTTAAAGTCAATTGCCCTGAAGAAGCAGGGCTGACTCCATGCAGCAGCGTCGACATAATCGAAGTTATCGAGGGTAAAGAACCTGAGGAAGTTTTGAACGGTACTGATATATTTTCAACCAAACGTGACTTTTGAAACATTCCTGTTGATATTCGACAAAAAGATGGGTGAGGCTAATTTTTTCTTAACTTTGTACCACAGCTCTTGATAAAACTGAGATGAAGGACTATTTGTCTCTGGAAAATAACGATTTAATGGGACACACACCGAGGCTTTTTAAGTTGTCAAGCATCTCGGGGGAGTTTAGGCCAACCGAATTGCTCTGTGCCCATCGCGCCGATATCACAACTCCGTATCCCTTTCTGCAAATTGAATTATACCAAGTAAACCAACCCGGTAAGTTGCGTATGTGTATGTAAAATAAAGTTCGGACAATCTTACTTTTTCAACAGTATCGTTTTTTTAATTTTGTTCCCACAAATTTATTGTTGCAGCGTTATTTATGCTCGACAATGGGAATGAAATTTGGCTTTGGCAAGGCTGGTGGCCTGACAGCGGAGCCGATGATCAAACCGGAAGTGGAGCTGTACGATGGCAATCTGAGAGAAGAGCTGCGATGAGAACGGCTATCCAGTATTGGCAAACAAATCACCCCGATTCTACTCAACTACCCATTTCGCTGGTCTGGGCTGGCCTGGAACCCTTGGAGTTCAGGAATCTGTTTCCAATGTGGGAAACCCGCGAGGACGTAGCGGAATTGAATATGCGGGTACGATGAAATTTCTAGAATAACCAGCTGTGTCTTATAATTTAGAAGAAAAAAACAGCCAACAAATATCGGTTATTAATAGGATGATCACAAGCCGGGAGAAATACTGAGCATACACAATGAACTGGACAAATTAACTCAAAGCACGTATCCACCTGCTGAATTATTGCAAAGGCCACTGCCTCAAGGAGTGGATCCAACCCGTCTGGAATTATATTTATCACCGGAAGATTTTGAGGTATGAAGTTTCAAACAATTGAAATGCTACTTTCAATTCGAATTTAGAATTACTCTGTTTATATTCTTTCTTCTGCATAACAATCCTACCAGAGTAATACTTTTTAATCTTATAACGGGGAAAAGATAACACAGAGGCATTACGTTGTATGGTTAGGCTTCTGGAACTGCTTGAACGTCAACAAGCTTCTGTAATCGCTTTTTATCAACCGTGTATCCTTGTTAAATGTATTGTTTCCGGAAGATTTGAGATTATCATATCAAGATATATACACACCGAATTCAAATGTTTCATCGTATATTATGAAAATATCTTGTCTTTGTCAACAGAAATTGTTCAGCATGACGAAAGATGTATTCCAAGGACTACCAGCATGGAAACAAATTAAGCTTAAAAAAGAAATTGGATTATTTTAACGGTGGTTTTTTTTTTTTTCTTGTTTTTTTTTCAGGCATGATGCTATCACATAAATGTATATACAGTACGCATGACAGGTGAATTTCGAGGTATCGATTCTTAGTTTCTAGGATCTAGTTGATCGTAAAATTATATTTCAGCTACTTTTGCTATCATGTTGATTTCGCGTGAAATACTGTTTGATAGCTATCGGATAATGAAAATGATGGTTAAGCCAAAATGAAATTACGAGAACCTCAACAGTGGTCATGTTGATTCTGCGCCAGCTTCTAACTGCTTTTAAATTCGCTTGTCGAATACCTTGAACATATTTTATTCTCAATTTCAGCCGAGTCTGGAATTATCCGGTCTTATTTCACGCCAAATACTATCACCTTATGAAGATCATTTTGTCAACATTCATTTGAAAAGCTCCTTATTCTTTTCAAGAATTGAGAGTGCGAAATTCACCTGCACGAGTGTATTTATGTGCATGTGCTGGCAAAATCGAGCAAAAAAGATCACTTATGGTTCACTCATTTTAACGGATTGACATCACCAGCATTACAACTCTTCGTTTTATTCGTAAACAAGGATGAAAATTCGATTGAAAGTAATTTTACGGTTTCCGAGATGTTAAAAAATTTTCGTCCCGATTACCGATTGTTTGACATTTCTTGAATAGTAAAGCATTGTCTTAAATCCGAAGGACAGGGTATAACTTGTAACGTTAAAATTAACCCGGGAACTCTCTTTCAGACTGATGTCGTCATTGAATAATAAATTTGTATCGCCATGGATTAATTGATGGATCCTTAAGGACCGAAGTATATACTGTATATATCACATGTATTATAGAATTCAGTGTAACAGATTCGGAACTGCATATAATAAGATTGAATACGTGAAATTTTTATTCTATTAATAATTATTTAATTATAAATTATTGTATTTAGTTTTGTTTATTTTTCTTTGTTTTTTTTTTTCCTTATATACCGCTTGTGATCTGTATTTTAAAACACTTTTTTATATACATTATTATATATGCATTTTTAGAAATAGTTTTATCAAAACATTTTGTTAAATATATTTTAATTATCGGGTTAGTCATCCGAACGCATTTGCGAATATCTATACGGTACTGCAATATTTATCAAAAAGTACATCTACAATTTTACAACTACTTTGATCTGGTAAACTGAAATAAGCATTAGTATTGACAAATCATTTTGAAAAGAAATTAATTTCTTGCGACGAATTTTAAACGTGAAATGCCATCCGTAAAACCGGAATATGCTATTGATTCCATATTCGATTAAATAACTTCAACTTATGATTAGTTCTGCAATGTTTTGGTAGATATTTAATGAAAGACGCAAACACTTGGTTGTTAAAATTTTTACCGAATTTATTTTTATAAAAGAAATAAACATAATAATTAATAATAATAGATTCGTTATTAAAAAAAAAAAAAATTAGATAAACACATATGTCTATCAGCTGCAAATTACTTACATCATTGTAAAAAGTATATATGATATATGTTTATGTATATGGCGAATTAATAAATCATGGAAAAGTAAACAACATGACAAATCTTGGTATGTTCACACATTTTAATATAGATCTGTGTATATGTATCTATTTTACAAAATGCTTGTTTACTTTTCTCTATTTCACATGCTCATTTTCTCCAGTTATATTTATTTATTGATTTTATTTCATTTTTTCTCCTATACATAAAATTCATTTTATCTTCAAGATCGTATTATTTATGCATAACATGTGTAAGTTGAAACAAATAACCATTATTTAGATTCAAGTACAATAGATATTTATATTTTATACTGTATACATTAGGTATATACCGAGAGCATGTCGAAATATTATGATCTATACTTTATCTAAATTGATTACAGACATTAATATTATAAGAATATCGAATCCAAAGACCCTTCTCAGGAATATTTTCGTACTACATAGGGCCTTCTATCAGGCTAATCTTCATTGTACAATAGTAGATGCTTCTTCCAAAACAGAGAACCGCCACCAGGAATGCACCTAGAAAGGATCATTTATAAAATACTTCAAATCACAGGTATAAACCTTATTTATACGTATAAATGAAAATTCCATATTTTTAATTGACCAATATGTAGAGAAAAATTTTTGAAGGGATCTAATTAACTGTTTTATGAAACTCTTCCAAATATTTGGAACGTGAATATGTGATGTGTGCATAACTTTTCACTTAGGATTTCTAACAGCTATATTTAGATTCAGAGAAATACGTTGGCTATAGAGGATCGGTTGTTCATATTGACAGTCTGTTATGTAAGTATTTGTGTCCAATTCCCATTGGGTTGTCTATAAATATTTTCGTTTAATTTGTTTGCCATGGAGATAATATTTAGGTAACCAATGAATACATTGTATACTCCAATAATTTAACACTCACCGACATAAGCGACATATATACCGCCATTTGTTCTTACAAGTGTATACGTGCCGAGCTGTAATAAGAGAAGATGTAAAATTTAAACAATTTCAAAACACTTGCAGAATAGGATAAAATTGCTCGAGTTAAAGCGTCTCCCAATTATTAACAGGTGAATTATTATGTGTGGTGTAAGAAGTTGGTAGAATTATAGTTGAGAATTACGTAGTTGTGTAAGCCTTGTTATTGAATATCAATCGAACATTGTATAGGTAGTCTTGGTTCTTCATTATGTACTTGGAATTTTCCAATATCTTCAAATTGTGTGTACGTTTTATGTACACCAGAAACGGAATATTATATAATTAAATATCATTAAACTGTACACAGTAATTTGCATCAAGTCGTTAAGATTAGATAGGATATACCATGAGCGATGTAAAAAGGAGAAAAGTCTGGCGGTTTATCGATGCGATTACACACTTGGGAACAATGAGTCACAGTTGCAGTATTTAATGAACAACTCCACTGAGAATGAAAACTCGGTATCAAGTGGAACAGGGTAAGTAAAATTCTGTGGTAGAATTAACGTTTAAAGTTAATTATTTTACGGAACATTATTTCACCTATATCTACGTATCTACGGATATGTGTATGACTGTGTGTACTTACTGTAACAGCAATTCCCACGACTAGAGCCACACATCCGATTAAAATAAATGCAATTCCACGACCTCGTGCAAACTCTGGTCCTACGGATGATACTTTGCGACAATGCGGGCATCGAGCAAGAGCGTTATTTAAAGTATTAAACTGTAATATACAACAATTTTTAATTAACCGATAATAATTTATGTTAAGCACTAAATACATTCAGACTCAAAAACTCGATTATATTTAGTTTCAACGAGTTACACTGGATGCATTTGTGTCTTATGATGCATCCAGTGACCTACCAGAAATGTGTCATGGCAATGTCCGCATCCAACTCTACACATTCCAGGCATAGAGAGAACGGGCGGAGTTACTGGCGAAGGCGCTAAATTTATTATGCGCTTGCAATTTGGTCTTGGACAAGCAATTCGCTGTGAAGAACTCTTGCATATAAGCAAGCAGTTGCAAGGACAACGGACGTATTTCTTGCCTGGTGGAGCATTTCTTATCGGCTGAAAGGAACGTCATGAATCGTGACTATCATATTAGTATCGTATCCCAAAGTAAAGGATCGAATACTGGTAATACTCAAGATTTTAGATACTTCAAATAAGTTCAAACAAATTGTTGAAAATAATTGTACATTCGCCGAGTTGAATTGAATCGTTCATTGTTAGAATTAGATTTTGCAAGCTTGCAAAAAAGACTGATGTCTTATCGTTTAGAATTTGAAATGACTGTAAGAATATACAAAATATTTTTTAATACCATTTGATATTTCTATGGACATAAGAGACTGTTTACTCTGTAAGGATTTCAAGTCCTTAATCTCACAATATGAAATAGCTTTTCTCGATATGCAACATTCTATGTGGTGAGGCATTATTAATTTAATATTGAAACGAAGTCTTTTACGTTCGTCGAAAGGTGCTAAATAATATTAGTAAACCGATGTTGATAAAAAAAAATAGTGGAAATAGTAATAAAATGTGGTAAAACTGACTGTAGCTTCGTTACACTGGCAGCATTTAACAACATGTTGATCCCGCTTGCCGGATATGTCTATCATAGCTTGGCAAACTCTGCATGTGACCATAGGGATTCCACCCTGCTGAGTGGACTGGTAGGGTGGCGGTAACTCGTCTGGACCGATCGGACATACTGTATTGACTGTGGATTCAGCGGCAGCTATCAGATACAGAGATTGAAAAGAAGAGTGAAGGTAGAAAAGTAGTAATTTATAGTTCGATATTACAGACTTTGTTCTTCTGAGTTGAGAGGTTCAACTTGACTAAATAATGCGACTGCTATGTGTAACGCATTAATACGAACCTGTTATATCCGTCGAAACACTGGTGTAGGATATATTGTCATTTTTTAACAAGGGCTGGCGTTCGCCCTGTTTTCCATCGCCCATTATGGAAAGTTTTTATTATCTATTCTTCGAGAATCACCAAGCTCGATCCACTGACAGAACTCCGATGACAAATATTACCTCTTCCCCTATTGACAACTGGGACTTGATACGACACGTAGAGTGGCAACCGGCTTGCTCGTTAATCAGCTGGCATCTATCTTCACATCGCTGTATTTTTGACCGGCTAATTTAGGTTCAAGTATGGCTTTATCGTTCGGCCATTTCGTTGATATTGAACAGAAATCAATCCAAGTGTGAATGATGTTTAAAAAGATTCATGGTTTTTGCACGAAATTATAGCGTATTTCGAGGTATTCAAAATTACCCGGTATAGGCGCGGTATCTTCCTTCTTAGAGATATAGAGATTTTTATCGGCTACTAGTGACTTTTGGACTGTTTGAAGCATTGGATCGAGTGACAGGCATTGCGATATAGAGGCAACTTCAGATGAGTCCAAGAAAGCTGGCAAAAGCAAATATGGAGTCTTGAGAAATTTTTATACGAATTTGCCGAGGAAGTGCACAATTTTCAGATTTCAAATTGAAACGAATCAATTGAAATTCATATTTATATGCGTGGTAAAGGTGTAAACGATGATTGTACAGGAACCAGTGCAGGTAAAATTATCATTTAATTGATATACGGTGTCCAACGTGTTTCAACGATTATTTCTTTGGTTGTAATTTTGACATCCCAGTGGCACGCACGACTTTATTACCTCTTAGATTTATTTTTTCAAAATGAAGCGTCAACGTTTGCAGATATCGTGACTGCAGGATAACGCAGCGACACTTTGTTCTCGTCAAAGTAATAATTTTATAGAAATTAGTTAGTTTGCCTTGAGATCTGCATGTCTTACTCCTTCCGTTTATCAATCAACAAAACATACGACAATATCAATTGTTTACACGATTTATAACGCTTTTTAGGCTGCCATATGGCACTGTTTAAATCACTATGCTTATCGAGATGCAATATTCTTGGCGGAAAGACTGTGGGCCGAACGTAAGTAATACATAACCATCCAAATATATTCACCGTTTGAAATCGTTAACTTTTCAATGTCACCTAAATAGTCTTTGCCAAAGTCATAAAGCCTTGCGCTAATCAATTTTTACCTCATACAAAAAGAAATCTATTTTATCTATTTAATGTATATAGTGGTTCAGAAACTATTATATCTATATATTCAAAATTTTCAGTCAATACAGTTTCAATGAAATGAATTGCTTCCCTAAGTAGTTACTACTTTATAAAATACTGACGCTAGCCTTCCATTCTAGTCGACACAGAAGATGCATTATTTTTATTGGCAACGTGCTATTACCGTTCAGGACGTGTTAGACAGGCTCACGCTCTGCTCACCAAAAAGGCGCCGAGTTCTTCACAGTGCAGATTTCTCTTAGCAAAGTGCTGCTATGACCTGGAGAAGTTAGTAATCTTAAACCCCGTTTTACTTAGTTTGTAGCAAATTATTATCCACTGTTGTGTATTGAATTGTCCAGAAACTTTGTACTGTGAAATCATGGGACCTTGATCTTCAAACCTTTAGATCCACGGCTGGAAATTGCATGATTCTGTACTTGGAGAATTTATAAGATCAATCTTTGTTTTTTCTATCATGTAGATATGCGGAGGCCGAAGCAGCGATAATCGGTGGATACTATAAGCAGTTGAAGAATTTAGATGAGATAGTGACACAGTTTGGAGACCAGGCTTGCTTCTCGTTACAGATAATAGCCAAGATTTATTATAGAATGATGCGAACAGCGAAGGGAAGTGAAGCGCATAAATTAGCATTAAAGTTGAACCCATTCTTGTGGCACTCTTTTGAGGAACTCTGTAACGTTGGGGAAAAGGTTGATCCTGCCAAGACTTTCCAACTTGACAAACTAGACAGTTTTGCCACTTGCCACGGTACTACCCCGATACTTAATTATGCCAATGAACCAGATCTCATTACTCCGGTTGCAAATAACCCAGCCACACCAATTCCTAATAACATGTGAGTTGAACTTTCGTGTGATGTAATGATTTTTTACACATCTGCACCTGAGATTCTGACTTACGTAAAGTTTCTTACTCTTTGGCAGCACTCCTGCCCAGAATAATGTCGGGAATGGTATTAATTCTGGTGTAAAGTTGTTCGCTACGTCTGATGAAAGTCCAGCAGGTTTTCCATCCCAAATACTAAATTGTTCTGCGGCATCGCCTAGGGGAAAAATGCCTCGCTATCGTAGCATGTTTAGTAACTCCATGAGCCCTTTGACACCGAGCTTTGGAATTCTCCCATTGGAAACTAATACACCGGAACAAATTGGACCGCCTCATGCAACGCTCTCCGAAGCAAACGATCAGAAAAGTTTGGCCAAGCGAGTCAGCAGTTTAAAAGCGCATGTCGGAGTGAGTGAAGTTTGGCAAATAAGTCGTTCAGTTTTTTTGTTTTTTTTTCCTCATGTATCGATCTAAAGGTAATTATTTATTAAATTCTGCAGCAACTAATGTCTCGGAAAGAAACGCCTTTGCAGCAAGGTAAACCAGTGTTTTCTCAATCTGGAAACACGAGTAATACAGCAAACATTGTTACGGTCACACCAACGGCTCCAGTCCCGACTCCACAAGCCCTTCAGGGACCCAACGTTAGGCGATCTTCCAGACTCTTTAGTAACAGTTATTCCGTCAAGGTATTTCTGATGAATTGATTGAACGCATTAGATTTGGTTTTAGAATCTCAAATAATTCTCTGAAAATCTGTGATCCTCAATTTGTACTTTGATTAATTCTTTTTTTCAAATTTTTTATAGGAGAATAATAAATCGCCAAATAGGAATAAATTCGCCCCACCAAAATCACCCTCTCGGAAACCCAAAGCAAGACTATCAAAGACTAATTTAAATAAGGCAAACTTCAACGAACTGAATGAGAGAAATAGAAATGAAAAGGAAAAAAGTGAAACGATCACTTCGGACAGAGTGATATCGTCCACTAACACACTAAACCAAAATAACATGATGCACTGCGCTTTACTCGTTCAAAAACAGTGCGCCGGTGAGTCAAGTACCCAATTACATGTTTGGCAAACTTCCTTATAAAATATTGTTTCTCGTAATTAAATTTCACGTCATCAATCAGTTCAAACGTTTATTTTTTAGAGGGACTTATGACACTGTTGAGGGTCCTGGGCACAGCGTATCAACATTTGAGTCAATTCAATTGTTCACAAGCTATTGAACTATTCAGTGTTTTACCTGCGCAGCATTATAATACAGGCTGGGTCCTCTCAATGCTTGCAAAAGCGCACTTCGAGATGATAGATTACAAAAAAGCTGCGAGGTACAGCAAATTTCTTGTTACGTTGAACAAAATTTCGTAAAAAAAAAAAACTGTTATTCAATAAACAGAACCGAATTTGTTTACTCATCAAATGTAAAAAATAGCTAATGTAACTTTTGATGCTTTTCTGCTGTAGTTATTTCGCACAAGTTAGACAACTGGAGCCGCAGAGAACAGAGATGATGGAAATTTATAGTACTGTACTATGGCATCTTCATGCCGAAGTTCAGTTGTCCACCCTGGCACAGGAGCTCGTCTCGGAAGACCGATATTCTCCAACAGCTTGGTGTGCTACTGGAAACCTATTTTCGGCCCAAACAGAACATGAAACAGCGATTAAGTTCTTTCAAAGAGCCATACAGGTATTGCGTCCAATCTTCCAGTCTTTCGCTGTCTCCGAGGAGAAGCAGGAAAAAGAACGGTCCTTTGCTATTCGATTCCGTTTTTTTTTTTATTTTTAGCACTCTTTACATAGAATAGTTTAGACAATAGCTTAACACATATTTTATTTTCGATTATAGGTAGATCCCAACTTCCCATACGCGTACACACTTCTGGGTCACGAATATGTTATGACAGAAGAATTAGACAAAGCAATCACAGCATTTAGAAATGCTATTCGACTTGACCCGAGGCATTATAACGCGTGGTAAGTTCCTCGTTAATCCTCAGCGATACGATATCGTTTTTGTTGAAATTTCTCCCACTGGAATTTTTCTCACCTCTATATTTATATTCTCACAATGGAATTATAAACGTTGGTTGTTTTGTAGAACAACTTATTGTTGAATACACAGTTAATTCGATTTGAAATTTTTATCATCAGGTTTGGACTTGGAACGATATTCTCTAAACAGGAGCAGTACAGTTTAGCCGAACTACATTTTAAACGGGCGTTGCAGATTAATCCACAAAATTCGGCAATCATGTGTCACATAGGGGTCGTACAACATGCTTTGAAAAAGACTGATCTTGCATTGAAAACATTGAATCAGGCGATCCAAAACGACCCTGACAACACGCTTTGCAAATTTCATCGAGCAAGCATTAATTTCTCTACAGGTCGACCTGCTGAAGCGTTAAAAGAGTTTGAAGAACTGAAGAATATTGTACCCAAAGAATCTCTAGTCTACTATTCAATAGGAAAGGTAAAATATATTCACTAGTACTCATTTTTAATTTCTAAAAATATTAGGCTGATTTTCACTTGCTTTTTTTTACATTCGAAAAATCTTATTTCCTTGCAACAGGTGCATAAACAGTTAGGAAATACGCACCTCGCGCTTATGTACTTTAGTTGGGCCACAGATTTAGATCCCAAAGGTGTCAACAGTCAAATAAAAGAGGCCATACTGAGTCCTGGCCAAGGTGACGATGACCCTACTACACAATTAGGTGAGATGAATCAGAATAATTCCCAAAATTGGTTGAAGGCTGCACTTGCTGGATGTCATATAAAATTCCGGGTTCATCTATTTTCAGCTGAAAGACAGGCACAAAACAGTTCGACGGAACAAGAGGGAGAGGCAAGCGGGGAAGTTGATCAATCAGCAAATGTTACGATTGACCCTCAGATCGACGATAGTGATAACAGCTTATGAGTGTCTTGATCTGGCGTACCGCTACCGTTACTGCTGGCCAAAATACCTGTATACTTTGTTATAAACAGCCCTCACCTAATAATGTAATAGCTAGTGCGCAAGTGCCCATTTGGAATAGACAGCTATAGAAAACGAGGAAAAACTTAATCTGAAATAATGGAATGAAATATTAGTTTATAACTTACGTGACTTATTATTTTTCCTTGACAATATTTACCATTCTCATTTTTCTACGCATCGTGCGCGATAACTAAGATTGTTGAAGATACAAGAAGATTCCGTACAGTAATTCTTACACAATTTTTAGCACATGGATTTTCTATTTACTACTATCCAACAATGCTATTCGTCACATTTGTAATACCGCGGCTGATAAAGTCCGTATTATTCTTCAAGAAAATTGTACATAACAACTACTTTTGCTGAAATTCAAAAAATAACATTTCAACTATTGTACAAGAGATGCTTTCACTTTTATATTCTCAGTTTCTATGATCAAGCAAAAATATACAACAAATATAATCATGATTTCCGCAGTAAACCACGGCCGAAGTGCCCTAGGTGTATTTCTGCCTGATGATTATTTTTTCTCATTAATTCGCTTCTCTCCGCAATTGAAAATATGATTAGGCTTCTATCATGTATCTATGTACATTATTGTCGAATAGATTATAAGTATATTGTGTGATTCCAGTGTAAGACGTCGTATGAATTTATCAATTATTATTATTATCAGCTGAAGATACGTTCGGTTAACAGTGTAATCAAGGGATAAAAAAGTTACGTCACTATACTTTTTTCCCATGTAAAAATATTATCGAAAGCTGCTCCTTACTTCTCGCTTCGTCACGCCAGTAAATATAACGTTTTGGGTTTGGACCTGTTTCTATGCGTATGAGCACATAATAACTCCCGAGTGATTCAATCAGTGTCCAGGAAATATTAGAGAGTGCAATATAATACCGATAAACACCTGTTTTTAATGTTTTCGTTGGTTATCGGGTAAGATGAAAGCGACTTTTACCACCACCAGTTGCCGCAGGCTGTTCCAAATCTCTATCGCTAGAATACTGATAATAACTATATTTATAACATTTTATAAGTAATGTAATAATGTGTACTAAGCGTCAACTTCTATGTAGTCTATATTATTCAATTCAAAAGATGAAAATGCCGATCAGTATGCATACATATATCGATATGCGCGTAGTAAGCTCCAATACTCTATTCTGTGAAGAATAATATAATAATAATAAAAATAATTATGATTGGCAGCTACATACCTAAGCCGCTTAAAAATTAGATGGATATAAAAATAATGAACGATATTTATATATGTAGAAAGTAATTAAACGCAGCAGAAACTGTCGGTAGTTGTCGTACAATACGTATTCCCTTGAGTCGAATCGAGAATACATCATTATTATTATATTAAATAAAATTAATTAGATTTTAATGGTAATAATCATTAAATTCGAGAAGTTGGCACGTTTAGTGCTGTACACTGAGCCACGATGCGGTGCATCGTGACTTGTAAATGAGTCGAGTAAACGTGCATGTCGCGTGATAAATTGACATATATCTCGTACCGTTTGTTATAAAGTATGTAACTTGTGCAAGATAATTATATATTACTAGTATAAATATTAAAATACCCATTAACCACGACATGAACTTGTACATAATTTTATGTCGTGAAGTATCCTACCGAATCGGGGGCTTATGTACTGTACTTTCAGTAGATTAATACGAAAATTAAGCCATGTTCAATCTATGATTTTATACCTTAAAGCAGCTCGTGCGAAGGTAGATGGATGAGTTGTGAGTCTACTATGTGTATAAGCCCTTGCGTGACATGAGCATTGTGTAAATTTGAATTTGAACATGTCAGTTTTACCGTTCATTATTTTGACATTCATTATTTCACAATTGCATTTAAAATACTGATACACAATAGAGTCTCTAAGTTTAATCGGGAATTTGAACTATTCAGCGAGCGAGAAAATTTATGAAAGTAGAACAAAACATGTGGGTAGAGAATATTTTTCTTTTTCTAAGCTCGGCTATAATAGAGAAGGTGTACCACGTAATAGTAGATTAGATGGTGATCAAGGTTACTTGAGAATACTATACTCTATCGATTAAAATCAACCTTTGTTTATTTCATATTTACAGAAATGCAGAGACAAGCCATTGACGACACTTTAGAAGAAAAAAAAAACCGGAAAATGTAAAAGAAAAAAGAATAAACCAGTACGAATTTCACAATCTTCAAACAACAGTGAGTTTTGATCAAACACATACATTTTTGTACATAAATTCATTTATACTTGATTGCGCGACAATTTTTCAAGTCAGTCTAGAACATAGGTCTAATGTCTTAAATTTTCAAGTAGAAATGGTTATGTGTAATGACATCTAATTGTTTGACGACATCTATGACTATTGTTTCGACGAACTTCTACCAATCGCGTTGAGGATGCTGCGTAGCTTGGCATAATATCCAAGACTTTTCTTCGCGTGGCATAAGACGGGCCTGTTTATGCCTCGGCTTAGCTTTGCACATGACATAACGTGTTCCCTTTCTCCATACAAAGTAACAATGTTTGCAACGAAGTTTGAGTAATCTTTTTATTTTCATACCGTTACTTGGTACGAACAATGGTGAGTTGTTCACACTTAGTAACTTAGATGAGGGTGAGGATCGAGTCGTGTCAAAGGCTGTTCTAGACAGTATTGAAAATGATCCGTTACTAAACATGCAGTGAATGCTGCGTGTCAACGGGATGCTGACGTACTGTGGTATCGGAGCTTTTGCCACCATTTGATAACAGGTTCGTGTTACGGCTCTCCATAAAGTTGGTATGTTCATCTTCTCTGAAATTAAGGAAAAAAGAATTATTTTTTTTACTGTTGTCGTAACTTGTAGAGGAGAGGCCTTTGAAATGTAGAAGGTACAGCTGTGATAGAAGAGAATATGGGAAAATAGTTATCAAGTACGAATATGCTTTTTTCATCTTTGTTGATATGGTTAACCTATAAAAAATTTTACAGATACCTAATTACCAATTCCTTAGAATTGGTGACAATAACTATAACAAGGACAGCCTGATATCTGGGTATTAGCAGGTTATTATAGTAAAATTAGTCTTTCAAATTCCAATTGATTCTATTATTTTTGTAATTCCAACTTCACACCGGTATCTCTCTTGGTTCGTCAACTGATTCAGCTTTGATAAAAACTTGATCTGCACGACTAGAGAGCAGCACTGTTTGTGTTTTGTATACGCGCTTTCTTTCAAATTTTGAGCGAGCTTGTGTACTTCCGGTTGTGAAAACTTACAATCCTATATTTCAAACAATCTACAAACAATTGAGAAATCGCCATATGGAGAAATATAAAAACAGGTACACGATTTAAGTTCCCGTATATTGATCAAATTTATTAGGCTACATGTCGATAGAAAATGACGAACGCCGCTATTTATTGAAAGTATGAAAGCGGTTTATTGATAATGAGTACATCCTTAATTTCTATAATTAAATCTAATTTTTATCTAAATTTATTGCCTCCACTAAAAATGATCATGTGTTAAATTATAAAATGAAAAAATTCATCACATATTTTATCTTGTAAATTCGATAATAATTTTTATTAAATCACGTAATAAATTACAAAAGCACTAATCGTCAGATATACTAAATCAGATTGTATAACGATTATACACCTCACTAAATGATTTCTGGTCCAGTATATTTGATGAATCGGGCTTTTATAATTTATTACGTGATTTTTATATATCTTATCGAATTTACAAGATAAATCACGTAATAAATTACACGTGAATTTTCATTATAACGTTTTATAATTTAACATATGATCATTTTCAATAGGGTGTACTTTCCTTAACTGATACATAGACTTCTTTCTTCCATATAAAAGTATTATTTTTTAGCGTTTACAATTAGTGACAGTAGTTCTTGCCATGTGCCATTCTAGTAATTATTATCCAAAATTTGTTAGATCGTATTCTTATTTCCGATCATTACCTGCTGTTGTTTCCATCTGTTTATTCACTTTTTCCTGTAGCGACTCAATTTTTTCCTGCAGCAATTTACTTTTGATATCCATTACTTCTACTAATTTAGTTAACAGCTTGTTTTCATTCGCAAGAGATTTGTTGGCGCTATTTTGGTCATAATTTTTAGGACCATCGTTTCCATTTTGGCTAGTAACTGCCTGATCTTTTTTGGAATTTGATTTCTCTTCGGGCAAGCTATTGTCGGAACGTAGTTTTTCCAGTTCCATAGCCTGCTTCCGAATTACTTTTTTTAAAGATTTTACGGAGTCGTTCTCCTTTTCAATTCCTGAATGCGACACTGAATCTGTAATATCTCCTTGACAGCATATGACGGTGATCTTGTCAAGAACTTTCAAGTTCTCATATTTATCCAAGCAGCATTGATGGAATACAGAATTACACGCTATGCAAAAACTTATGGCCCGTACTTTACTTGCGCAGCATTTAAGTGTTAAATCTTCATAGTCTTCGTCACAACCTGGGCTTTTCATGCTCTCCACGCGCCACTGTAGTAGACGAAAATTTTTAATGAGAAAAAATAATATATATATATTCAGAGTTGAAATTTAGATTACATATAATTTCAAAAGTTACATGCTGGAAACATAGGGTAGTTGTATCTCAGGATAGTCTCAATTACGTACCGGACAGGTTTTCAGGTTTATTATGCGCTCGCAAGTTGGCCTTGGGCAGAGGATCGTCTGTGCTGAAGTCTTGCAGATAAGTAAGCAGTTGCAAATGCAGCGGACAAATTTCCTCCCAGATGGGGCATTTCGTAATATCTGAAAGGAATATGATTAGTCATAATTCGTGGATCGCTCTTGTATTTCGAACTAAAAGATCGAATGTCAAGATTTTGTGACGCTTTATAAGAGTTCGAATAAATCCTTTATATCGCTGTGAGTTCGAAAATCAAACAAAGATTTGGTCAAGCAGATGTTTAAATGACTGTAAAATGTTCACACATTCTTTCACATATCTTATTGTGCAGTATCACAATCTGTAAACCCAAACCGGTTGTCTAATCTGCAAGGGTAAACGATTTTCAAAGCCACAAAGTCGAAGAATTTTATTTGACAAGTATGTAAGGTTAGTTGCCTTGAAACATTAGTCATTTCCTGTTCTCATTTTGTTGGAATGCTATTTAGAGTATCCAGGAATTGAAGTGCATGGAAATGTAGTGTAAATAGTGAAACAACTTACAGTTACTTCATTGCACTGGCAGCATTTGATAACAAGATCATCCTCTTTGCCTGACGTGTCGATGCTAGCTTGGCAAACTTTGCACTTGATCCATTTGCCTACAGGTATTACACTCTGATTATCAGACTCGTAGGGTGGTGGTGGTCCTTCTGGATTCTTTGGACATACTGCATTGACTGTAAATTTATTAACAGCAGTATCAAGTAAAAAAAGAAACACAGTAGAAATTTCTAGCGCGGTGTTGTACAAGCTGTTCTCTTCAGTTGAGAAACCCGGCTAGATTATCAAATCATATGAAATTGTTGCTCGTTACGATGTCTTCTTACAGACCTGTTATCTCCTTCTTATCATTGACGGAGGCTATGGGTTTGTCTCTTGATGTAGACTGATTTCCTCCCATTGTGGTTTGAACGTATTTCAAAGTAGAAGTTTGTATGAATGAACAGAATTCGGATTACAGCATTTCTTTAATCACTGCTATATGACGGCCTGACGATACCTTATGCTGAAATGCAACGAGGAAAAACATACTGTTGAAATATAGCTATCAAATCGCAATAAAAACCATCCAGAGTGCAGCACTGGAAAAAGTGAAAGGTGAGAGAATCCAGCAAGGAATTTTTATTCGCTGAGTATTGACGGCTTGTATTATCGAATGCTTGTCCTTGAGAAATGATCAATGCAGAGAATCATTGGGGAATAAAGGGAGGAAAAAACTACACATGAAATGTGCGATATTTTTTTTTTTTTATTAATAATAGGAATACCCATAATTAGTTCAAATCAATGATGCAAATTTGCTGTCCCCAAATTCTTGCACCGTTTCTTCCCTCCGATGGAATTCTCATTTGGTACTTCGTGCAGCAGCACCTGCTCTCGCCAAGGCATCCGCCATTTCATTGCCACGAATACCTGCATGTCCGCGCACATGATTCTGAAATTAAGGCATCAAAGTTTTTATGGAGCATTGATTGGTAACACTGAAATGTTGGCAATTCATAGAGATATGGAAAAAACAGATCGAGTCTTACCCATGCAATCTTTAAAGGCTGTAGTGCAGTCTCCATTTCGATAAGTTCTTCCTTGTTGATAACTTTATCACCATCAGCCTTCCTCCATCCATTTCTTTTCCACTTGGGCATCCATTGCGTTATACAGGATATAAGAAATTGGGAATCTGTATTTATCTTCAACTTTTTTACTCCAGCTTTAGTTGCTTGTTTAGCTGCCACTGTAACAGCCTGTATTTCTGCAAAGTTGTTTGTCGCTCGACAACCGTCCACAACAGGTCGCGACACGTTTCTGTAAAGAGGTAAGAATCACATTAGTTAGCGCTAAAAACTGAGGAAGGATTTTCTGGCAATTTATGTCCCCAGTATGACAATTACCAGCTTGTGATATTACATTTGTGGACAAACTCACAAGGGATGTTCATCCCCGAACCAAACACCGATTCCTGCAGATGCTCCTGATCTACCATTCCCACTGCAGGCCCCGTCTGTATAAACGTTGACGTATCCTTCAGCGTCAATGTCAAATTTTTTCTCTGTTCCAAAATTCTGAAACGTTCAAACAATCTCGGCTTTTTTCTTAAAGTAGATAGAACATGGTTTATAGTTATTAATGGGGTTTTCAAGTGACCTTGCTGCTGCTGGAATCCTCATCAGAGCTTTCAGCGTCCTCCGCGTCCTTCGACTTTTTACGTTTTCGAACATTAATCGCTGCAAAACAGCCTTGAGTATCCGTTGACAAGTGTCTTTTAATTTCGTGAAGTTCCTGGTGCATCGAATGCAAAGTATGCTCCAATATTCTTATCCGCGTGGGAATAGAGCCCCCTGATGTGGACAAACCTGATATCCTGCTTTCCAAACTCGATAACTTTCTTTCCAAATTCAGCCGCTGGTCCGACTCTTTGTCTGCAAGTTTATACAAAGCTTCACCCTTGGTATTTTCATTATACTAAGAATGCAATTTCGTCAATTCTTCAAGGCTTTGAAAATGCTGCGATAACTTAAGGTTGTTTTAATATCCAGCTATTGAAAGCTTTTCAGATTATCCAGAATTTATGCTTTTGAAATAATAGTGAGAAACATCTTTAAATTTCCACTATTTTAGACAGTAAAAAATGCTGGTGAAAATATTTTTCGAAGGTAAACAATCTTCAAGTGTTCATTCAACAAAGTTTGACTTGAAACAGTGATCCAAATTGCTTTTGGAAGTGTTATTGCAAGGCAAGAATTACCGCCAGAGCTCTGTATTCGCAAGGACTTGTAAACATCCGGATTGCACTCGAGATGATACTTGATCCAACCTCCTGACTGGTTGAAATTCTCAATTCCTAATTCATTGGCGATTCTAGATGCCTCTGTTTGAATATCAAGTTGAGTGAGAGACGATGTATTCTTGGCCCAGTCCTTTAATCGCATTTCCATCTGGTCATAGCGCAGATCGTTTTCTAGTCTGAAAGAGTAGTAAAATGGCCCAACAAGATTAAGAGCAAGCTAAGAGGAAATCGGAAACTGGGCTATCTTTCGTCATTTTACCAGGGAAGAGTCAAGGTATATGTAGTAATTACTTGTTCGGCCATTTATTCAGTGCGCTCGCCTCACGTGTTGACTTTGGTTTGAGTAAGGGACGTCCTCGACTCACCACAAAGTTTTCAGCCTCTGCTTTTGATGGAAACTTTTTGTAAACCGGGCCTGGAAACTTAGTCACTTCTGCTTTACATTCATCCCTTGAACAAAGAGCATTAGAAATATGATTGGGGTGAATTTTTCATAGTATTGCAATATTTTCCTTTTATTCGTTTGGTGTTATTTTATTTTTTCGGTTAGATAGAAACACGACATAACCATTCAAACCTCACCAGGTTTTGTACACGCCTGGATTGCGACCCTTAGCAACTGCGTAAAAATATTCCATAGTACCGAATATCAATCTGCCGACCGAGACGAACAAGTTCCGCATATGAAAAACGGTGAACTCGTATCATTTCAGCAACTCAAAAGCAACAGAAGTACCCATTCTCCGGTCTACGATCAGCTACAATCCTTCAACAATCGTATTCAATGTAACGTATGATCGAATATTCAGATCTTCCTGGATCAGATACAATTAAGAATGTTTCCTGAAACTTCGGCCCAGAGTACAGCACTATAGGCATGCTTCGCATATTTCAGAGGATTTCTAATTTTCACTGATGAATCTTCTCTATTTGTTATGATTAATTCATGGTTGAGCAAATTGATGCAGTGGCATTCCGCAGTGCCGATTTGACTAAGGATGCGTTCGGAAACTAGCTGCCAGCACTGAAAACTCCTTAGAACAGAGGTAGAGCTAACTGCGAACTCAGCAACACAATAGAGATTAAAGATAGTAGACAGTACTGGGAGCTAATTTCGGAATGCACCCTATGTACTGACGCAGAAATGCGTTACTAGTAAAATTATTCAATTCGTTTTAATCATGTGTTCATATATTTAAAAAAATAAAATTCGCAATTTTTCACATACTTTTCATGAATTTCTACGCATGTTCCATTTGGCTGAAGATCGTGAGCGAATTCAAACTTACGCCTGACGCCCGGAGCAGCCGAGTTTCGAGCATTCGCCGCGGGCAGCTCGTAAGCGTTGTTAGCGCTGACCGGTCCAGATTTGCTTCCAAATTCCTCGCGCAACGCTGCGTCATTCGCTGTTGCGCAGTTGGGGGAAAGACACGCTTACCGACAGTTAAAAATTTATACCCACCAAACTCATCGGCGGATAACGCACGAAAGGCAGTGTGGCCTAAAAAAAAGTGAGCTGTGAAGTGTAAACAAACTGCGAATATTGAAGGTGACTTTTGTGTCCCGATTTTTCATTGTTTGGTGTAACTTCAGTGAGTGATATCGATTCTTCTCTCTCTGTGTCGGTCGGTGTTGTTTTTATTTTCGGTTCACTTTTTCCTGATAAATGCGTAGTTGCACTGTTGACATGTTTTCGCTATTCAACTGATCTGGTAGCTAGGTACAGTACGGAAAGTCGGAGTGAGTATAGAATCAAGTGTTATTACGGTGCGGATTCTTAGATTATAGCTTTATAAAGTTTTCAGTGTAAAATGTGCGGTGTTCCACTGTTCAGCCTGAGATGCTGCCAGAACTACACATGTAAAGTGTAGAGCAGCCTAGAGGAGGTAACAATAATTCTTTTATTCATTGTTTGATAATCCAAGGTGGTATGTATGCACATCGAAGCCGAAATTTTGATCTTGCGTAACATGCAGTCGATAAATAATTAAGCTGAAGCTATAGCAGCCAATGTTAGCAGCCAAATGTGTTAAATTTTTTGGGAACAGAAAAATGGGGTACTGTTTTATCCTCATAATTATATAAAAGTATCGGGGATTCGAGGTATTTCACAAAATTTTGATTTTCGGATTTCACTACCTTATGCGAATAAACACGAGAACGTTTGGCTGTTAATTCTGGCTGACAGCTTCAGTCTTGTCGATAAATATGGTTGTAGGCACGAGTAATAATTGATTTGACAACTGAAAGGCTAATTTGCTAAATTAATTCGAGGTTTCTTTTTTGTTTATTCCAGATTTAAGCAGAGACATCCGAGTAACTTCTCCATTGCTCGGCAACGTTGGTGAGTTTGCATGTGTCAGGTTACGGGTATTTCCCTGGGATTCCTCTGTCACGTGGCGTGGCGGTAACAACTGTTACACAAATCTACGATTTTTTAGCTGCATGGATAGGCTCATTCACGATCGCAACGTGCTTGACTTTCAGTCGAATAATTTTTTTTCCGCAATTTAATTTACGGTAGCTTAATTGAAGTTAGAAATTTTGCACGTTGCTAAAAGTGGAATGAGCATCGCGACAGGTAACCATCGCTTACTCGGCACTCGCGAGATCGAATTGTGTTTCGCAACTGATGTAATAATCTACGTTTGAATTTACCGATGATGTCGTTTAAGCGGTGGATCCACCTGAGGCTTCAATATATTCCAGTTATTGATTAATCGTACTCATATGATTGTTTGATTGATAAAATTCCAAAGTCTGGTATAATGTAACTTAATCAAACTACCTGTTATGTCTCGAATAATTAAAAATTTTTTTACGGTCAGCAAGTATTGATCAATTGAAGGCTTAGCTCGCTTAGAGAAATACAAATGAACGTACAGGATGTTTCTAATCCATCTTACAAAAGGTTGATGTACCGATAGTCTGCCAAAATTTACTAAGATAATACATACAATTTTACAGTTGGCGGGATATTACCGCGATACTTCATTCTGACAATGGGTAGGCAGACTACGATACAAAAACATTTTGCTCCCAACAGGTAACCAACGAAAATGTAAGTCAGCGACCACGGCGCAAATGATGAAGAATGATGTGTGTTGGAAAAAATGAAGAATCGTTTAGATCGAATATAGGTAACCGGGTAGGTAGGTGGACGTTTTGGGATCCGTCGCGGGGCTTATGCATGTGTGCGTGAGTCTCTCTTTTCCGTTGGGTGGGTCCGTTGGGAAATGAGTAAGAGTAGGAAGGTCGCGATGTACCGTGATGTTACTAACTTTTGTAATTCACAGCGTCAAACGATCACAGAGATTTTTTTGCCCAAAGACTCCGTATTCCAGTCTCTGGGCCATTTTTAAGCATGTGAATTTTAACAAGATTAAATTTACAATTTCTTGTCACTCTGTAACCATTTTTCAATCGTTATTCAATTCATTATTCGATTTAATTGATTTCTGTGATCGTCTGAATGGGCAAAACGCATCTCTGGACCATCTATCGCGTTCCGTGGTACGCTAGATGGGGAGAGATGCTGAGCTCGAAGACTTCGCGTCGAAGAGGACCGCCGACCGTCACGCCACACATTAATGCATACCCTCTAACCTCCCTCCCAGAATTGATTCGCATCTGTAAACAACAATCCGCATCGCAATGTGTCGGATTCAACAAGACGCAGATGCGGATTGAATCTCTACAGAAATTTGCGACAATTCCTAGATATTTAAGGATTCTTGACTGATTAATCGGCCGTGCGTTTTCCAGGGTGGCGGTAGACCGGGAAAAATGAAAATAGACAAAGAGTTTCCTCTCTCGGGAAAAGTCGGGGAATTATGATGCACCACAAGAAAAAACGTACGTTTTTTATAAATCGTTTTCAACCTTCAGCTATTCATGTTTTTTAGATTTAAATTTATATATTCAAGTTGCGCAACTTCTGGAGCCTTTGATCATTAAAACTGCCCAACATTACTCAATTTTCTTGGCGAAACGTCAGAAAATTCTGAATTATTTTACGGCAAAAGTCGGGGAATTTTATTTGAGTAAAATTGGCGCCGTTCTGGTTTGATCGAGTGATCGAGGGATCCAAAGATCGAGTGATCGAGTGACGATTGATCCAGTGGCCGGGAGATCGAGTGATCCAGTAATCCAGTGATTCAGTGATCGAGTGATTTAGTTCGGGGAGTAACGACATATTTCATTACACCATTTCCGTAAGCTTCATTTTTTTTTTGAATGAGTTATCCGTATATCATACAATGTAACTACTACGAACGTCTTCGAACGCGCCCCCACGACGGAGGGTTACAGGAGTGTTACAATTGCAGCAAAAAAATTAACAAAAAAAAATGTATAGCCGCATACGCGAAAGTTGTCGTGTAATTTAGGCGGGAGACTATATTTTTTAAGATTATTATGTTTCGATTAATGCGTACGATAATTTTCGCGTATGGGGCTACACATTTTTTTTATTCATTTTTTGCTGTAATTGCAAACTTCCTGTATCCCCCCTTTGCAAGGGTGAATTGCAAGACGTTCATACATTACTTAAATTATATGATGCACGTATATCTCATATAATGAAGATGAAGCTTGCGGAAATGACGCGGAAATTTTTGACGGCACCTCCCGGATTAATCGAGTGACCGAGTGATCCAGTGGTCCCGTGATCCAGTGATGAAGTAACCTAGTGTCCGAGTGACGATCGATCCAGAGATTGAGTGGTCGAGTGGTCCAGTGATCGAGTCAGGGTGGGGATAGATCGGGAATACCGGGAAAGTCGGGAACAGTCAAGGAATTCCGTCTACTGGGAAAAGTCTGAGAATTACGATGGAACACAGGGAAAAACGTACTCTTTTTATAAATTGTTTTCAAACTTCACTTATGCTTCATAAATTCAGTCAAGCTAAGTTTCAGAAATGGTATCGTGCAATTTCCAATTATTTCTGTGAAACGAAGCAATACTACATGTTTTTTAGATTTTTTATATATTCAAGGTGCACAACTTCTGCAGCTTTCGGTCCTAAGAGCTGCCCAACATTACCTAATTTTCGTAGGAAACCTTCAGGCAATCCTGCATTTTTTGACTGTAAAAATCCGGGAGTTTAACGTGTGCAAAATTGTCGCTACCCTGCTACTCGTACGTAGATTGATCAAGGGAATCGGATGCGTCTTTTGAGCGTGTACTTAATACCGCGTGGCTCCGAGTTTGGGGACGACTGTACCTAACTACTTGAACTATCTTCTTCTGTGACGCTAGCCGTCTTGTTTCTATATGGTTTATGCTTATGATATTGGACAAAAGTGTAACAATTTTCTGGACGAAAACGCTGCTCGACGGTCAGCAGTCACGTGGTCCGTGTGGGAATTGCGCCCATGACACATACGCAATTGTTGCGCGTAATAGGTGCGTAATAGACCGATCAGCTGGACCTCAGCCAGGAACAAAAAATTGTTCGATTAAACAAAGAAAATATTTGCACCTAGATGCGCATTGAGTGCACCGCGCGCAAGAAAGTACAAACTGCGTATTACGCATCCTGTGTCACGGTTTTATAAAACGAGTCGCGAAGCGCATTGACAGCTCATTTGTGTCGCTGAGTTTAAGATCGCCAGATCGAAAAGACGCTAACGTAAACATGAGTGCGCAGTCATCAGTCAACGAATCTCAAGTAGGAGCCGCCAATTCGGCGATATCCATGCCTGGCCTTGATCTCGACGAATGGAATGCCTTCAAGGTGAGCTAGTCGACGCGATTCATCCACGTGAGATTTAAAATTACTTTGAGATATTAGTAATGTGAATACTAAATTCATCTATGACGTTGACTGAAGAATTTTAAAGGCGGTTACTCTAAACGGATTTTGTGTGTCCCATGAGATTGTGTGTTAAATGACTACCGTCGATAAAGAAGTTACCGGATCACTTACCTGTAGAGTAATGGTCAAGAAAATTTTCCCAGGTAGAATTTACTTTAAATTCTTCCGTAAAATTCTATTATCAACACGTCGGTGCAGCAAAATATTGTTCGATTTTCAAATATAATCACATGCCCGATACGGGAACAGAGAGTGTTAGCGAATATTTAGGATCTCTGCAAGTGTATTCATTAAGTTTATGTTGTCCGTAAAAATTGAAAGTTAGGTACGATGTGTGAGAAATTGTTAAAAATAACATCGGAATTTTGATGTCGACAATATAATATACAACTTTAGCGGCTTCAATATTTAAAGATTTAAAAAATCGAAACGCAAAGAAAAAGATTTACATGAAATAAACTGCTTATTTATAAACACTAATGTATAACACTGTTTACCAAGAGATAGACTGAAGATTATTGTCATTTGTAGAAATGTAAATTGCCTTCTTTAATGTTTGCACAATTTAATAAATTTCAACATGAACTGCAATTTGTCGTCTATGCGACTTTTTACTCGCAGTTCTTTTTGATTCTCACAACCTTGTGAAAATTCGCAGTATTTGTTTATTCAATATTTACTCGGTGGTAACAGGTTTTTATGTTTTGTCGATAGAGAATTGTCAGATCTGCGTTGAAATACCTTTAGGCAATGTTAAAAAGAATTGACTTTCTGCTGTGGCATAATTACGAAAATCTCACCAAACTCGATAAGATGAAGAATAAATTATTCTCGAGTCCGAATGTTGTTGCTTTTCATGCAGATGGAATCAGCTTGGAAATTATCGCTGTTTAGAGATTGTATTTATCGCCGTTGTATTCATGTCAATTTCGAATTATGCACAAGGCTATTACGAGTTTATATTTAAAGATGCGCTGATACGGCTTAGTCGTGTGCATGTGCATATTATTACATCCAGATCTAACTACAAAGTCTTTGCATTCACTCCGTTTACAACAATTTATCGCGTAATCGATAGTAAAGAACAAAAGCTTGTGTGGAAAAATTTGGAGGAAAAAAAAAAAAAAAACAGAAGGATAATACGTATATGAAACGGTCATTCTATTCTTCGAATTCATTCCGTCGCCGATACGTTGATAGCACTGAAAAGTTCCTTTTTTACGCAACCGGAATTGCCATTAAAATTGTGTAAATTATCATTGATGTCGAAACTGGATTCAACAATTTTGGAAATGTTTAAAATTCATGCAACTGTAATAAAACGAAATATACTCATATTGTGCAATCCTAGTGTCTTCAAAATCATAGTAAAAATAAGAAAATACACAGTCCGTACTGCTTACCCTGGAAATCACAATAACTTCATCGTTATTCTTATCGCTGTGGTCTAATTTGATTTTAATTGAACCGCAGCTCTCTACATTAGATAATCGTTCGATGTTCGGTGGCCAAATATCTTATCCATAAAAATTTTTAATTGTTGTACGTATTGTATAATATACGGGTGGAAATTTTTTTACCACAAAAATCGGTATAAATAAAAAAATGGTACAAACAACTCTAAAATTATTGAACTCGAACTGAAAAAGCTACATTGTCGCAACAACAACTGTAGTGAATTATAAATTTTACGGAAATATCGTATCAATAATAAAACTCACGTAATGTCTCATAGCATATGATATATACTCATTTGTCAGCTTTGCTTTGTGTTCTTGCTTACTTATTACAGTGATTGCATTGTCCAGATCTAAACTCCAAAGTCTGTATCGAAGGCGTGCATAGAGTGATATTATGGTCGAACAAAGCGTGATAGCATCATTATCGAGTCAGATTTATCAGTATGACAAATTGTCGTGTGGCAATGTTGTTCACAGTATGCGGTGACTCATTGCACAATGTTCAACGCATATTACATACAGCCATACAACTGACATGTTTATAAGTACAGAGCGATAATTGAATTCCTCCGGAACGTGAACCGCATGATATGTAGAATCTATGTTTGCGGTTTAAACGAGCTTGATTATTCCTTCTTTTTACTTGTAATTTTCGTCTTATGATTGATTCAAGTCAGCTACGAGGATTCATTGAAAAAAATGTTTAAAAGCTGTATGATTTAGGTTAATCGAGTTTCATAACTTTTGGAGAACTTACGTTGTTCTATTCTCATTTCTCAATGTCAAAAACTTGTATTACTTGTCTGCAATTTTTATGAATTTTACAAGCTCATTTTGTTCCTAAATAAATTCGGGTGAATTATTCAATCAATTGTAATCACGAACACGTTTATGCGATGCAAAATTGTCGTGAAATAAAATGAATGTACTTCTAATTTGTTGAAAAGCATTTTGAGAGTATCAAAGATTCATTTCGGGATAGTCGTGTAAAAATTTTATTAAAGTTATAATATCTAAATAAAAATTGGTCGACAAATACTATTTTGCTGTAAATAAACTGAACGGTAATAAACAAACTCTTTTCCTTTTACAAAATTCATCAATTCAAGTCAAAG
Organism: Neodiprion fabricii; assembly: GCF_021155785.1. Taxonomy (NCBI): domain Eukaryota; kingdom Metazoa; phylum Arthropoda; class Insecta; order Hymenoptera; family Diprionidae; genus Neodiprion; species Neodiprion fabricii. Next base: position 19,585,398 of record NC_060245.1, read on the forward strand.
ATTATTCCGATTTAAAAGTAATCTCAAAATATTCAGCTCTTGATGATATTCTTGTCCCATATGTACGTAAGACGGATTGACTGTAACGATGTTTTTTACGTGCGAGTTGAAGCAACATAGTTACAAAGTTGATGTCAAGGCCTTCTTCATCTTAAAAAATGTAGGAAATTACCAAACAGATTTGAGATATAATTATATCTAGAAAATTTGGTATCGACAATGATAATGATACTAAATAGCTACTTGAATCACAATTATTATTATCATTATTATTATTATTATTTTTTTTTTGCAACATAAACAATATTTAAACCCCAAGTGAAACGATAGACGTCGTACTCAGAATTTTTTAGTAACAGCATCAAACGAAACTTATCTCAGCGAATTTTTTCAGTTGATCTTTTTCTCAAGTAGTTCCAAACATTGATTCAGAATCCGTTCGTGAATTCTCAGTCTGGGCAGAAAAAGTCGATCAATGTCAAAACAGGTTACGATAGTACTTCGTTCGCATAGCCAATCAACGCTTTGATTATGTTGTTCTTGACCCAATTATGGTGGTCAAACCGATCGTTGATATAAGTGCCTGAATAAACGAGAACGAGGAGTGTTTGTATAAAACACATGCGGTAACTTTTGCCAGACGTCTTAATAAAATAATGTGTAGATATATACGTAATTTTATGATTTACAACACCGTGTGAACTCGGCGACTTCCGCGCGATTATTCACAGTTCTTGAGTCTAATGGGACACTTGATTACCTTGAGAGAGGTGGGGGGAAAAAAAAAAAAAGTTGCAGTAGCTTCTCTCGGGAAACGTGTTCCTTTCTCTTCAGTCGCGCAAATGATCTAAGAACGATTCTAGAGAGTCAAAATTACGATATTATCGCTTGTCTAAAACTCGCAAGGCATGATTACGCTGGATGTTCGATTACCTCAGAGGTAAAATACTGTCCTGCCATTGGACAACGCACTGATAAATTTTGCAGTTATCGAAAATTATTTGCACGTCATGGTGAGACGTTAGGTACGTACGGTAACGTTCATTAAAGCCTTCCATTTCCGGCTAACTTGTTTGCGGTCTGATTGTGAATCAAAATGCGACTTCGCATCTGTACGAATTATGTAATGCAGCTGATATACGAGCATGAGATATCATGGTTATATAATCCGTATAGAATTGAACTCGCATCTTGTTTCGGACCGCAAACAAGTTAGTTGGAACGGGAAGGTATTGATGAAAGTCACTGTACATGCAACGAATACAACGTATCGATCTACCGAATAAGCATGGCAGATTTTTTGCCAATCGTGATATTTGTCACTGATTAATCGACGCCATATCTTTCACGAGCGGGTATCGTTTTTATGCAGAGATCATTCCTATACAGAAAAATTTGGTTATTGAACCCGAATTTGCAGAGATCAACGTTTTAAAATTTAGAATAACTTATCGAATATGAGATTGACGATAAATAGAATGAACATCTTAGAATTGGGTCTATGCGTTGAGAATGAACAATCATTTCGTTGTGTAGAATGGTTCACAATCTTTCGATAGATTCGACAATTCGTACGATAAACCTGCAGATGTTGGTGGAATTGGAAAAAATTGAAATAAATCAGTGATGATTTTAGATGTAGAGATGTCAGTTTGACATCGTAGTCTTCGCTGAATTACGCCCGCTGCGCTGTGACGAACCTTATTTCAGTATCGTAGAGTGATGAAAGGTTTCGAAGTACAAAGTACTTTTTGACAAAGATGGAGAACAGAGGTCTTACTCGTGTTGCTCGCATCGGTGAACATTGCGCAGTCATCGTTGTGTCTGCAGGATAGAAATGGATTTACTTAGCACGCTCTAAGGTGGGAGGACAGCGGTACTTTGATTGCGAATGTACAACTCATGCTGGGTATTCTTTTGAGGAGAAAAAGTGGGAGGTAATGGGCAACGCATATACGGGTAGCATGAGATATCAGTCCGTAGTTTGTTCGCCTTGGAGATCTGGCACGGCTCAAAGGTCTGGTTTAGTGCTTAAACGGACACTCGAATGGTATACGGTATACGGTATATCTTCTTGACGAAACCTAGGTTGCATTTTGTGCATTGGAGTTATACCCACTTGACGTTCAAGTTGCACAATACTATTCGCTGATGAAGTACTTCAAGGTAGAAACAAGTGCCTCGTAGTCTGCAGTGAAGTGAATTTTTTTAGTCGTGGCTGAATATTCGATTATCACCGAAAAAGCAATCAAGGCCAGTTATTGTGAATAATTGTATTCTAAAGTATCGAAAATATGGCGATTTTTGGGAACTATCTCTTCGAATTTAGTTGCATAGTAGTCAGCATCGTATTCGGTTTGTATCTCTACGTGAAATATGTGGCTTTCAACTACTGGAGTTCGAAAAACATCCCTCATCCCAAGCCGGCCATTCCTTTTGGCAGCTTGGGGCCCGTTACCAGAGGAAAACGTTCAATGGGTATGGCGATCTTTGAATTTATCACTCTGATTCGTCGAGTGATTTTTTTGATTTTTTTTTGGTCATTTGAGAGACGAATTGAATTTCCAAATTGAGAAAAAATTTTGCGTTTGCGTTACAGGTGAAATGATCGCCGATGTATATTCGGAGTATAAAAAAAATCCGGTGATTGGTATCTACACGTTGACTTCGCCCGCTCTGATCATTGCCAAACCCGATCTCATACGTTTTGTACTTACCAAGGAGTTCGCGCATTTTCATGATCGCGGTGTATATTGCAATGAAAAGATTGACCCGTTGTCGGGACATCTGTTTGCGCTGCCTGGTGCCAAATGGAAGTATCTGAGAACCAAGTTCACTCCGACATTCACCGCAAGCAAGATGAAGCAGATGTTCTTCACAGTTAAGGAAACTTCTGTGATACTTGCCGCGTCGGTTGAGCAAAGTGCGAGGAAGTCTGAAATTATCGAGGTCAAAGAACTCATGGCAAGGTCTGTTGATCATTTCTAAGGACACATTCATCAGGAGCATTACCTTATCGGGAGTTATTAACGATTCTTGGTTCATCCGGTTCCAGGTTTACAACCGACGTTATCGCTTCCGTAGCTTTCGGCATCAATTGCAACAGCCTTGAGAATCCGGACGCCGAATTTAGGACGATGGGTCGAAAGATATTTGAACCACGACTGGTCAAACGGATATTGGGCTTCCTGCTACCATCCGTATTACAGTTTTTTAAAATTCCTATCATTGACGAGACCATCAGTAAATTCTTTATTCGCGCCTTCAGAGAAGCAGTCGAGTATCGAACGGCCAATAACATTGTTCGAAAGGACTTTTTGGACTCTGTTATACAGCTGATGAACAAGGGTTACGTTCAAAATGACGATGATAAATCATCGGTGCCAGCGAAAGGTGATGATTGATCGATTGACTTTTCTTTATCGTATTTCTGCGATTCAACAAGACACCGCTATGTTATATTTGACAAATGATGATAATTTATTTCATCGATCTCAACATCTTTTTTCAATCCCAATCTAGAGCTTGACGATCAGAAAATTACGCTCATTCAAGGAGCCGCGCAAGCTTTCGTCTTTTGGATCGGCGGCTTCGATACCTCCTCGTCGACGATTACCTTTTGCCTATACGAAATGGCGCTGAATCTCGATATTCAAGATCGATTGGCCGAAGAGATAAATCAAGTCCTCGAAGAATACAGGGGTGTGACTTACGAGAGTATCAAGGCGATGCCCTATCTTCACAAAGTGGTCTCCGGTTCGTCCATATCATTAAACGAATATTCGGCTAGTCGGAAATTGCTTACAAGAAAAGTAACCCGAGGGTGTACCTCGCCGATTTGATTCATTCTTCGATATGTTGTAGTACATAGAAAAACAAGACAGCCGTGTTTTTTTTTTCACCTGCCAATTCGACCGTTGAAAGGGTGAAACCAATTCTAAAATGTACTTCCAAAATCGATTCTTTTACGATTTACGAGGTTAAAGTTAGCAGCGTTATCGTAACGAATTAAGCGTGGTTTTTACTCCTCAAACGGCCGAATTGGAACTTTGAAAAAATACGGATCCAATGGTTTTTTTTTTTTTTTTTTATGGAATACGACATGTCGCGGAACGAAGAAAATCGGTACTTGTACTTTTCTTGAGTTAGTCCAGAGACTGAGTATCGGATAATAAGACTCGATCTTAAAAATTCGCAGAAACTCTGAGAAAGTATCCGGTTATCCCGATGCTCAACCGAGAGTGCGAGGAAGATATTGAGCTTCCCGAAACTGGACTCCGCGTCGAGAAAGGTACCGGGATACTAATTCCGGTTCTGGGACTTCATTCGGACCCCGATTTATATCCGGAACCGGAAAAATTCGATCCGGAACGTTTCAACGAGGAGAATATCGCCAAGAGGCACCCGTACGCTTATTTGCCATTTGGCGAGGGTCCCAGGAATTGCATCGGTACGTGTTTAGTTTACTCTCGTCTTATCGACGAGTATCTCGAACTAGGTTGAAACGTAATTTTCTTTACATTTTCGCGGCAGGCATGAGGTTTGGTTTACTTCAAACGAAGGTTGGCATCGTCAGTTTGCTGTCCAAGTACCGATTCACGCCGTCGCCGGACTTGAAACCCATTGTCATGGATACAGCTAATTTCCTCCAGGTTCCCTTACACGGTGTATCGCTTAGGGTACAAATGCGATAATTTCTTCCATCGGAGAAAGCCTAGTTGTTACAATATTGAAACGAAATTTTGGACGATAGGTTGTAGGTATCTTCAGAGGTGTTTGGCGCTATAGTCAATTCGACGAAGACAATGTCACGTACTCGTTTGTTGTTGTTTGTTTACAATAAACTGTACTGTTCGTGGATCGAGACAATGAATACGTTAATAATAAATTATGCCTAAAAGTAATTCCCAAGTTATCTATTCCCAGTAACTAATTTTCCACTCTCGGATACCACGCCTTTATCTTATCTGTCGTCATTTCTTACGGACTATAACCGTTGATTGATACGGTTTATAGAATGTTGCAAGCTTAGACGTTTCTGGTAATTAGAGCAAACGTTAAAGCATTTGTCACAATATTCCTAAATATCTAACTCAGATATCAGGTACTGACGTCAAATTATCTGTTGATTATATGGATTTGATCGTTCGTGATGATATCGACGGTGTTTATTGATTATCTTGATCGTTTGACAGCTTGACAGAGTTTGCAAAATATAATACCTGAATCGATGTGGAGGTGGTACAGTTCCAAGAGCCTGGTTTATTATAAGGTATTCTATGCGAATTTAGGCGTTTTAGAAAAATGTAAACTAATTTTACGTCCTTGACGCGTTTAATCACTTGGGACAATTACCAAAAATTTCTATACTCGTAATATTTTCTTCTGAAGGTAAAATAACAGTTCTGTTGTTTATTTTTAAATTGTCACGAGGTGACGTACTGTCATAGAGTGAGGAAATAAACGATTTGGAATTTCTGTCGAACGTTTTATTTTTACTGTTATATTAAGATAAACACAGCTATAATTTTTTGTAGGAAAATATTCTAACACAACAGTAAGTGAATTTGAATTTTTAACAGTAAATCCGAAACATGCTGCGTAAAAATTTCTGCCAACGCGTTGAATAATGTAAGAATCAAAAGTAATCTTAGAACGTATCGTGTATTACATCGTATCATCGTAGGTATAATTAATAAGCTTTGAATAAAGTCGTTTGATTATAAACATTGCTGCACCGAGTGTATAAATATGTATGGAAACGGCGGGATTTTTTTTTCCTCTTAGATTCGAATTTACGATGTTAATTAGTACCGTTATCTGCGAATAGAGGTTGACCTATAGCCTGACATCGATTAACGGTAAACAATTTTACGCAGGCAAAACACAACAAGAAATACGAGACCGTTGAGGAGGAGAAAAAGAGGATGACAATTTATCTCGAGAGTAAGGAAAAAATTGCTAAGCATAACGCCGATTTCGAGAAGGGACTTACCACTTTTAAAATGGGCATCAATCATTTCGCGGATATGGTTGGTACTTTTACCTGATTTAAATTTGTAATTTTTTTTATAATTCAGATCTATAAGTACGCGATTGTTAAGAGAGAGAGAGAGAAAAAAAACGAGTAACACTTTTCTCTCATTTCGCAGACTCCCGAGGAAAGGAAGATGGGACATTGATGATGCTGTGAACTTGGAGGATTTCTAGTATTACATGTTTCAAAATTTTCAAATTTTTTTCTTTCCGTTAACGTCTTTCCTTTGGCTTGTAATATTCTTCACCGTGCCGCAGAAATTCACGCAAAACATACGACATATTTATTTGGTTTTTATTCCGTCTTTTCACCGGATTCGCGCAGGTGCAAAATTTGTGTAAACTAGTCGTTCCGACAATGAAATATTATACGATACTTATGAAAACATATATTATATATCTAAAAAGTTTTACACTTTTATGCATTTTTAAACCGTTTTACGATATTTTGTAAAATTATATTCATAATAAAACATCACTTTTTTTTAAAAAGTATTCAACGCCGGATTTCGTGACATTTATAATCACAGTCTTAAATGTTATTTTTTTTTTTTTTAATCACACACGCACTATAACTTTCATCTATAATGTATAAAATCCGAATAATGATCGGTCACTGATCAAAATTCATAATTCAGCGCACGAAAATGCGTAGGTAATGTGAAATTATGTTTTTCAAAAAAAGTACCATCTTATAACTCCACATACATGTTTTAATTCGACTCTCAAACGGTGATAATAAAAGTAAATATTCATTAATTATTTCTATAGCGATGAATAATTGCGAGCGGTAACGTACTTCAAACTTACGTAGCGTCAAATCGAGGCGCATTCGCATGCCGGAAAACGATCTCAACGATAAATATCAAATTGTGGATTCAAAAGTCATGTTTTTACGGTCAATTATTAGATACGGTAATCGAAGAAGTATTTTCAAAACAATTGCCAGAGGATCGAGCAATAATCGCCCGCTCAGTAATTGCAAGGAAAATGCAGTCTACGACGCGACGTGGGTGATTCTTTCGATTGACATTGTAGGAAATTTCAAGAGAATTGAATAATTCGACGTCAATTCCGATATTCATTATTTTTCAATTATGATTACGATTGTGATTTTGTAGAAAATCTTTAAAAGCTGTAATTCATTTCTCTTCTGCTTTTATGCGATGAGTAAATAGCTTGTTGTTTAATCGCAAAAAATTTATCAGATCGCTGTTCGTACTTTTTGAAAGTATTGTAAATAAATTGAAAAATAAATTGCACGAAACCAGGCAAAATTTTTTTAAGCTATTGGGATGAGTTTTAACATTTAGTTTAGTAAATTTATATGTACCGTCAAAAAATATGTTATCTCTTATCATCCAGGAGTACTGTAAACATCGAGAAAAACGGGAGCGTTGCCGGGTGATTTAAAATAGCTTAGAAAGTATCGTTGAGAGATTTAATTGCCTGAGGTTCGGAAATATTTTTATCTGACAATAGCGTGAGCGAATAGTTTCTACAAAAATTAACGTCGGGATGAAGCTGATGACGGTTGTAAACGTTTGAAAAGCGTTACAGGTGAATCAGAAGATTGCTCGATCTGAACTGAAAAACTCTTGAAGTTGAGCTTTTCGTGTGCGTTGTGGTAAAATCGCAGGGGGATTGAAATCTCACGTTTTTTTTTACCATCTCCGTTAGTATTTGCTTCCGATTGTACTGACATTGCTTAAAAGTTTTTGAAACTGTCGTCCAACTACGTGATAATTTTTTTAATACCAAAAAAATTATTGACTGTCCTTCACGTATAATGTACGATGTTTTAAATTTCTTCCAGCTATTTAAACTCACATTCACGAACGCCCAACCGTTCGCCGCAATCAACGTGTACGTAGATTCGGTTGTCTGCAGTAAGGCGCACCATGATCCCGTGTGTACAGTTGCCTGCGGTGAGGCGCAATATGCTTGTAGTAAGGCGCCATTTTAGTCACGTGAAACTAATTGCTTTTGGTAAGGCGCAATTTTGTTCAATGAAACCGGTTACCTGCGGTAAGGCGATACGTTGACACGGAGCTTTTTAGTGGTTGAACAGCACCATTAAAATATTATGGTACAATAATACATTAACGATTTGGACCTTGCCTTTGAGCCAATTTCTACGTTCTGCGATGACGTTAATCAATGTATGTGGGTGAAAATTAGTCAGGTCTAAATTTAACGAGATGTAGAGAAGTAAAAAAAAAAAAAAAAAAATTAAAATTTCAAGTATGCATCCGGGAGTGACGACTGACGTTTCGCGGAAGTTTAAGAAATCATTCACGGAACGTCGGCTGTAGGCGGTGGTAGGTATATGTTATAGGTTTAAATGTTATTATACTTACTACCGAATCTCTATTTCTGTACCCTAACGTTGATACGTAAAGTGTATTAAACAAACTGTACAAGATCAAGAGAAAATTGTAGGCTGATGTTAAAGAGTTGGAATTTTGTTGATGCATAAAACATTCCACCAAGATATCAACCGCAGTTTGTATTATTGCAAAATTTCGTACAGATACAATCATCTAGAATACGTTTCTTCGTTAATTTTCATTCACTTTGAAAGTAATCTGATAACAAATTTAAATCATTCGTTTTACGCTTTTCCTACTCCCTTTCTTATATGATCATTTTATAGTTATGCGGCCATTCGCAGAAATTGTTTTAGTCACATTTTGCAGTAAACGTGAGCGTCATGCGGTAAATTCAAACAATTCCCGACAAATCATCTGTTTGAAATTTTTTTCTTTTAAACTTCATTCTGTAAGGATAAACCGAACGAACTTTGAAACATTTTGCGCGGTTTGTTCTGAAGATTTTTATAGATGAATTGTAAAAATACCTGTCACTTTTGCACGTTTATTAAATAGGTATCAACAATATTTTTTTCACGCGTTTCATCGACAGGATAAAAGCGGTCGATCAATCTCTACGATTATTGTACAATTTTTTTTTTTTTTTAACATGTAACGCGTCGTAAAATTTTTCTTTGTCTTCGGTGTTTTTCAAGCAGCTCTCAAAGCTGTAACGGAAAAAACAAGGAATTGGAGTGAAAAAATTTGAAGAAAACAAGAAAGGAAAAAGAAAACATAAATGAAGTTCTGAGTAAGCGACACACAGAAGAAGGCCTTGTCCTATTCCGGGGTGATTTATGCCCTCGGTTGCCATTCTATTTAACACGAAAACATTTATAACTACGCCTCGGGTAGCTTGATTAGTTTACATGTATGTTTATACCTATACACCTATGTATATATAGGAAATTGTTGCGCTTCAACGGTCCACTGGCGAGCAGCGCGTAGCGCGCCTCGTTGAAAGGAAAACGCATTTAATGCCTACCTGATTTGCAGCCGGTTTTAGACGATAATTATTTTCGCCGCTTCAACCGTGACGTGAATGAATTTTTTCTCAAGAAATTTTCGAGTCGAGTGCAAGCTCAACTCTCGGGACTATTTCCAATCCAAATTTAAATTACTTTTCCTGGTCTCTTGTATTTCATAATGTACACTGCGATATTTGCAGCACCACGAATCCCGCTAAAACTCCTTAATTGAGCAACTTATATTAATTAATAAATCAAACACACACTCGATGGTATATTTTCCGGTGAAAAAATGACGGCTATATACACAAGCTTCGTGACATTTATTAGATTTTTTTTTTGTACAAACTTTTTTCACCAAATTTGTCGCACGTAATTGGGAAGGTATTTAAAGATTTTTTTTTTTTTTTTCAAATCGACGGTCTTGTCGACGATAATTTTCTCGATATATTTTCCTTTTCTATTTTTTTTTTATTCCATAGCAGTTCTTCTTCGTTTTCTCGCTCGTTTGAATTCCTGTGAGAATATGTGAAACCGGGGGAACGGGATGAAAATATATAGACCGAAGACCCTTGGCGGATTGCAAATGCTTCGTAATTACATCTATTGGATGCTGGATGCTGCAGTGCAGTCGTGAAGAAACACGCTCTCCATGGTCGGATGGGCTGGGCTGTTTGCATCGTTAACCAACGGTTCACGAACCGCAGTTAATCACCATCGCGTAAAATGTATAATATACGCCCTGTGAGGCTCTTCTCTCTATCTTGTACCTACTGTGTGTCTACGCACACCTAGAAACTTATGAGGCAACGATATCTCGGCCTCAATCTATCGCCTGCATCCTCACAACTGATGCGTTTCACGTTATACGTTCGTGTGTAACACGGCAATCAATTCGTCGTCTTATACTTTTAATCATCTCCTCAAATCATGCCCGTTATTCGCGGTTATACTCGCGGAAAATTTAACCACGACGCAGGAACGACTCGACGGAAAATTTTCCAAACCTCTTTTTTATTTTTTTTTTTTTTTATTTTTTTTTCGATCACACGAGTGAAATTTCCAATTTTTGTAACTGTTGTTCACAGGTAGAAAATGTAAATCGGTTCTTTTTTAATTATGAACCAATTTTTTTAAATTACCTTGTAATTGTTATGGTGATTTTATATTGTTGGAGCAACGAATTGACGTTAGGTTCTTATTTGTATGAAAAAATAAAGTTTACGAAGTACAAACAATTTCAACTTTGCTATATAGTTAGAAATTTTTGGATTGATTACCGTAATCGAACTGAATACATTTTTTTTTTTTTTTTACTTCTTCTATATAATTCGATAAATATTTAAAGCGTTATAATCTTATAACGATAGTTATTTTATTAGAATTTTTTAGCAACTACAAGAAACGTGATTTTTCTCAATGTACAAAAAGTTCTTTCTGATTTTTCTGTCGCGCTTGATTTCAATATGCTTAATTCTAGGATACGTTTTCCGGGGAAATTTTCTCGGCGAAACAATTCATCGTCTAAAATATGTTATTAACCGCGTTAATTAATTGCCCGGCAATGCGCGGGTGATATTAACGGGCAATCAGCTTGTAAAACTAGTTACTTCGCTTTATGCCTTGGATTATACAAACGCGGTTGCTCTGGGATCAGAGTTTACTCCCATATATATCGTATAATATACGAGCTTATTCGTTCCTGCGAATTTCATTAGATGTGCTAAATTGCATTTAAGTATATTTACGCACACCGCTTCTGCGGCATATTGCAATCGAGGTAATAATGCAATTTAAATTTGCAATTACTTGGAGTTTAGGCGATGGAATTATAACGACAACTGGAACAAAGTGCAACGAGATCGGACCCCGATTATGTAATACTTGCGCAGCTGTAATGATACCTAACCATGCTTTTTGCTAAAGAAAATGGGGGAGTGGCCAGGCAATATGGCGGCCAGAACTGAGCTATCAGCAAAGTGTTTTAGGTCAATTAAGCTAATACGAGAGTACGGAAAACTGAGTGCAAGCTGTGAAGCTTTAGTTATTTCGCAAGCAATCGGAATACCGAAAAAAATCCGACAAAAAAGGTCGCTTAGAACTAAATATGGCCCGGTAAGAGTAACGCATTATTTTGCCGCCAGATGTCGCGACAAGATATTTTCGTTCTCGATACATGTCTTCGTTCTCATCGTGTTATTTGTAGAATGTGAAAATATTCCTCGTTTGAGGAAATTCTTTTCGCTAGCGTTTTCTTGGTAACTTTTTTTGTGCTCTAGTTTCCGCAAAACATGCAAATACGAAACAATTCTCGTGATTTCGAATTCGCAGATTATAGGAGATGGAGTAATTTTATAAATTTAGCTGTCTTTATTTCCTGTAGAAGTAAACAATTGGCGAAACTTTTTATGTTGTCGAGCCTGCGATACTGCAAGATTTGTGCGAAAGAAAAATCAATTTTTCTATCATTACAAGATCAGTTTCGAAAAAGTGATAAAATTTTAATACCAATGTCTGATTTTCTGTTTTTTTTTTTTTTTTTCCTAAAATCTCTTCAATTGGATTCTTAATCATTTGAATTCCGTATCTCAAAGTTGTATAACGGTGATCCTGTAATTATTTGTCTGTATCTTGAGATGTAAGTGAACATATTTAAACGATGATAATACAAGAGAAAAACAGTAATGTAAAAATAAAAAGCAAAAGAAAATTTATCACATCGCAATATGGAAGGTTACAATTATAATGTATATGCTTGTTCAGGCTGGGAATAAAAACAGGAGCGTGAACCTCGTTATTATCCGTTATTTTGTAACTACGCGTTCATCATATCTTCACACTGTTTATAACAATTTCTACGTAGTCATTATCGATCGCGAAGCTCGATTAAAGGGGGCAAGTAGTTATATCAAATAGGTGCGGACAATTTTAGCATTGATTTTGTGATATTTTGATAGAAAAGCCGACTCGTCGTGAAGGAAATTCTTCTCCAAGGAAGGAAAAACAAGCATTTGGTTTTTTGAAAGCTGAACAAAGAAAAAGGAAAAAAAAACTGCGTTTTTCCCTATGAATGAAATTTGTTAGGTTGGAAGTTTGATTTTCGAATTCTAAATCTTTTGGGCATCTTTTTAAATATTATAAAAATCGGTTTACATCTGGCACTCTTGTGTCATTTTGGATGGGAAAGGTTTGAGAAAAAAAAAAAAACATCCACACACGTACGAAACACGCACGCGCGCATCAATTTCAGAAGCTAATTGATTCGTTCGTTTTATTTTGGCTGAAAGGTTTAACCACTCAATCCGCGGCAACTTTAACAGAACGTGAAATCTTCTTTTCCTCTATTTAGTTTCCATCTCTCACTCTCTCTCTCTTTTTCTTCATTTTTTTTCTTCCCGTCGATGTTTATCGTCACAGCGCGAAGAATTCAAAATATCACCAAATTTCAACGAAAGACAATTATTGTCAAATTTAAATCGTAAAACTAATCTCTCTAAGAGGTTTAAGGTGGAATATTCGATCGGATCAACATTATGCTTAAATAATTCTTTACAATACACTATAGTCGAATAATATTTGATCCGTTCTGTGCAAAATCGCACGACGATCAGTCGGGCGCCGTATAAATAATTCGGTTTTCTTTTTACAATCTTATACGATATCGTTGGGTGAGCGTGGGTGAAATAAATTAATTAATTGCCTCCACTTTCGTTCTGTAATGGTACAAGAATTTCAATATAAAACTAAACCGTATGTATTCGTATTACACATACATATACCTATACGTTCGTTCACCTCGTCGCTTGCGTTTTATAGTGAAAAAGTTCAGATCTCTACCATCGGCCATTAAGACTCAATTTGCGGTTTATTCCTGTCGCCATGTATATGTATATATACACACATATACGAGGATAAAACTTTAATCATCTGCGGTTACGCGGAATAAAGTCAATGTTTTTTTTTTTTTTTTTTTCTCAATTTTCAATCAAGAAAGAAAAAAGAAATGGTAAAAATATGATATGCTTTTTCCTTTTCATTTCATTACGATATTCGCAATGAGGCGAGCTATTTCGAATCCGCATGACTAAGGCCCCAAGTTATTTCAGATACATACTTACATTTTTTTTTTTTATACGGTCCATTCAGCAGCAGCTTATAATATAAATCACTGCATACATATTTATCGATATTCAAATCATGCTCAGCTTCATTGCAGTATATATATATATATATATATATATACAAACACACGTAAATATGTAGAATTTTGTTGACTCTCGGCGTTAAATTATTTTTCATTCTCTTAGGTACCGGGGTTGGTTTTTTTTTTTTTTTTTTTTTTCTCCTTCTTTGTTCCTCTCGTTGACACGTAACTATATATTTATTTAGTATGTATCGGAATAATTAATTTCCATTATCCTTTATTACGTTTCGTATCGTTTCATTTCATTCAATTCCTGAACATCCTACTTATCGATACGAATAATTAAATTCTACACCCGGGTTTTATAACTAGACTGTGAAAATTGAGCAGGAACAGAGAGAAATAAAAGTAAAATAATATAAAAATTGAAAGAACCAAGATAATTTTTTGTTTCTTCGGTTCATCGCAGGTTTCAGAAATTCGCGCGATAGTTTAACCGTACGGAAATCCTTGGAGATTTTTCTTTGCAGTTTCCATAAATAATTGTTTTCATTTTGCGTTACTCTTTGGATATATATATATATATGTCTATATTGAAGAATGAAGAAACCTAAAAATTTATAAACATAAAAGAATAGAAATAACTAAAATAGGATAGGGAAAAAAAAAAAAATCGTTTTAAAGAGGGGAGGGAGTGGCGAGATGATGATGAGGCTGCCTCTTCAAATCGTCCGCGGCGGTGAATTTAAGGTGTGTAACATGCATGTTAACAGCAGCTGATGCTTGAAATGTGTGCGAGTAACGCCTGCATAATCATCCATAGGTGCATAATACGTACATGAATGCATAAATGCATGTGCACATGTATGCCTGTGTGTTTGCGTGTGTGTGTATATATATATACATATATATATACACACATATAGTAGTAACCCTGGTTTTGTAGTAGAATGGACGTATACACACATACATCCATACATACAGGGCGTTCCGTATAAAGTTGGAGCGACGTCGGTCTCGGACTCCAGTTGAACGTGGTGGGCTTGCAGGCAGTGTTCAGCTGCCGTTGGTTGTCGGGACATAATTTACAATTGCACAGCTACGCAAAAAAAAATAAAATAAAATAAAAAAAAAAACAAAAAAAAAAACACACACACACTGTATAAATGCGGTGTGTTATAAACGCGCGACATTCCGACTGTATTATATAATATAATATGTACGTAATACATGTATGCAAAATTTCATCCTTACACGGATTTAACAATAATCACGCGTAACGTAACTTTGATATCGAAGGTTTTTTGGTTTTTTTGTTTTTTTTTTTTTTTTCAGTTTTTCTCACCTACGCGGTGAAGAAAAATTTGGAGGAATATAATTTTGGCTTATTGTTTCTTTTGCCTTTTTTCCAGTCTCTCGACAAGGGTTGGAATATTTTTCTTGTTTGAACGATACGGTTTCATAAATTTTTGACGATGTGAAAAAAATTTGTGTCCTCGAGGTTTAAATTAGCTCACGTGCTTTGAGACGGTTTTTAAACCAACGACTTTTAGGTACCTGCTATTTTTTAGCTTAATTGCCGTCAATAATTGCAGAGTAATTTTTTTTTTTTTCCAACCTTGTGCCACTTCACGAACAGTGCGATACACTTGCGAAAAATCTTTTTAACCGATCGTTTTTATCCTAATATTATATTGCAACGTAATCAGGTTGTACGTTCTTTTTAATTTATTTTTTTTTTTTTTTTGTTCGTAATGATTCTTGTGATACGTATAAATTTTTAATAACCCTAATGTTGGTTAAATTTGAACGTTTAACGAGATGAGGAATATATGGAGTATAAAGTGAATCATGTACAGATCTGTGGTGTAATTTATGTGGTTCTGGATTTAATCGACGGCAAAGTTTTATAGATACCTACCATGATTTACCGGATGTTGTTAAGCGCCTGGATTTGCGGATAATTAATTTAATTTTTGAATTTTAAACGACGTTATTGGCTATTGACTTGAAAAGCAATTATCATATGATCACTGTTATAATTATATGTATATAATGATATATATATATATATATATATATGCATATTATCACGTATTTTGATGTGAAAATTTTTGACAAACGATAATCTCGTATAGTGTATGCAAAATTATGTCGATCGTTGTTTTTTTTTTTTGTGTTTTATTTTAATTCGTTTTTTTTTTTTTTTTTATCAAGAATAAGTAAACGTTCTCTTTGCTTTTAAATTTTGTTAAAAAAAAAAAGAGTCAAATTCGTCATATTGTTCGTCACATTTGCTTGATCCATACAGTAATAATTGAAACAATTTTGCTTATTTATCTTATGTATAACCCGATACATTTATATTATGTACAACAACACGTGACGTGATTGTGAATCGAAATTAATGATAAATAGCTTGCGAGACGATTTTAAATTACAAATCGACGTCGCGGCGTCTTGTAGAAGGGTTTAGGGGTTAGAGACGATAAATTGTAACTGAATCGTATATGTAATGGTCGTAAAATAAACGACGATTTATCTATTTATTTGTTATATATTGTCATAATAACATTATATATATATATACACACACACACACACACACACAAAACGCATGTGTAGCAAAAGATTGTAGAATATGGAATTTTTATTACGACACATGACAACGATCTGTCAAATTATATATTAAATAAGTATTCGCGTAACATGCTGTGATTGATTGTTCTTCTTCAATTCATTTCTGTTTGTTTGTTTATTTATTTATTCACGTGGCGCCGATCGTTCGACGATTGAAATTAGTCATCGATCATCCCGGAATATCTGATGACATTAAATTTTTTTTTTTAACTTTTATTTCTCACCAGTTTATCAGAAATCGGGTTTCATATTTTCGATCAGTTATAAAAATTGATTCCAAAGATATTTTTTCCCGTGGCAAAATTTAAACTCGTACGCGATTTAATTACGAGCATTGAAAATTTGTCGTTTAGACAAACTATCTCGTAGATTTAGGTATACGTTCTCTGTTTCTGCGTTTTGTTTTTCGTAATATTATGAAAGAATTTAATTTTTTTCTTTTTTCTTTCATTTCCTGACAAGTCACGAAATTAACGTAATTCACCTAATTGTCCAAAAAGAATTGAAAAAAAAAAAATAAACAAATACGTTCACAATACAAGTTATTTTATTTGGAACGAGTGTTTCGAATTCTATAAGAGTAGCACAGAAATAATTACTTTGACGATTGTTGGGAAAAACGCAGTCAGTGAATTGGTTGAGTTTAATTTTTCTTAAAAGACTGAATGACGCGTAGGTGAACTCTTTTAAACGGTTTGGCACACATTCTTGGGTTTCTCAAGTTACGAATGATCGTTGAAACGAATTCAACGACCTACAACAACGGTTATTTATCGCTCGTTATTCCTGAGATATTGCGAAATGTATAGTACGTGAATAGTTAAACTGTTCTGGTCTAAAAATTGTGCGAGTCTTTGATATGTTGATTTGTTTGCTTCAAAAATGGTTTATTTTTAAATTTACTTATTTTTCATTTCGCGCTGGCTAATTTATTCTTTGAACTTTAAGAACGAACCGTTTCATTACACTGAGAGAAATTTTTAGTTTCTCTTATCGCTCGGTCCTTATACTCCATGCCGTTTCTGTATTAATAATAGGAAAAAAAAAAGAAAGAATAATTAACCCTTTGTTGGCCATCTCGGAACAATTCATTCCAGACTGTTTTTTACCCACTTGAGGGGTGAGCGAAAATTGTACAAAAATTGAGGTAGCTAGTTTGAGGTTGTTTTTTGATATACCGACAGTCAGAATAATGAAATATTTGATCGTGCAATGAATAAAAATTGATAAATGATAGAAAATCGAGCCGACCGATCATTTTAGAGAAAGTACGATTGGACGAATTCGTTCTCATACTTTGGGGTTAAGATCTTTCTGATTATTTCACATGTGTAAGCGATGAATTTTACATTGTACAAAAGTATATTATTCAGCGTGTTAGATAAAGATAAAACATTTTCAAAAAGTATGTGGTAAAGTTTGTTTTTACTTTCAAACTCACGTTAGAATATTGTAATATACAGTTTGCGCGTGTGTAATTGAGTAAATTATTGCCTGTGGTATAAATATTTGCATATCGTAAATCGAATACCGGTTCTTCGATAGAATTAACGAGAAAATTTGCTTATACAAACTATAATTTAACCGGCGAACTAGTCGACGATTTTCCTGAACTTCATTCTCTTCCAGCAACTTCTTGATTTTCATTTCACATCTCTACGTTTCTTTGTTAAACTTTTTTTATACTTTCTCTCGGGATTTAGAGACGTTTAAAACAACCGCTTCATTACGGCTGGTATAAAGCGCACGGATGTTGATAAAACATACACATTCTTTGTATATAATACGGGCTTTACTAAAAGGTATACCTATTTCGAGTGCTTTTTATACATCCATTATTTTATCAAACCGTGAGACGCGGACGTACATTCATTCGTGAACTTTCCTGCCTGAGCAATAAATGTCACGGACCAGATATTTCTGTACCTATATATCTATATATATATATATATATATATATATATATATATATATATATATATATATATATATATATATATATATATATATATATATATAAAATATATATATATATAAAATGCCTCTGAAATACCACTTATCCTACACTTTACCATATCAAATTTTTTCATTTCTGCAAAATCCGTATTATAATAGTATGCCTGATCTACCTTAATTATCGATTTATCTCTCAACTTAGCTTCGCCGGGTTCAACTTTCTGCAATCATTAGCATTAGCATACACTCATAATAATCAGAGAACGAGTCTTAATATCTCCAGTAATTGAGGTATTCGAATTTTCTTACATTTGTCTTTCCTTCGTTCCTTCTTCTTCCGTTTCTTTTTCTGTTTTTTTTTTTTTTTTCTCAGCTGGTTTTCTCATCCTCAACGAATTGTTATTTGGGATCGAGAGAGTAAATTGAAATTTCTTTTTTTTTTTTTTGCTCTTTTTTTCGTTAATCACGAACGTTTTTTAAAACTCACGAGATATAATTCTCATTATTCTCAATTCACTGGGAATATTGTATAAATTTTTTTTTCCTCGTCTTTTTCGTATCGAAGTTACGTACTCGATTCCAAAAATCTTGCCTTCGTTCAACCTGATCGCATCGGAACGTTGTTTTCTTCAGGGAAACGAGATGACATGAAAAGTCTTGAAATTCCATTGGGATTATGACGTTGTGTATAATGAATCCGGGGAGAAATTTAAAAATAACGCATATAACTGCAGAGGTGACACTCTGGTGCGAAACTATATATTATGTTATAAATATAGAGGCCAAGGAATCGGCGGGAGGGACACACGCGTACATTGCGTTTGATGGATATTTATTGTTCGTTGAAGATTTATTAAAAAATTACATATGAATATTATGTACAGGGTGTCATATTTTGGAAAAAAAAAAAAAATATACGCGAATATATCGGAAACTGTAAGCGTTAAATTGTTAAATGCTTCGGAGAAAAATTGTTGCAAACAAGTGCCCGAACATTTTTTCAATGTTGAACAATCTTTTTTCGAAGACGAAAACTAAAATATGACCAAGCGTAAAAGTCACTCACTTTTCAACGAGAAATAAGAATATGCAGTGAAAAATGGAACGTGTTCGAACAACAAAAGTTGGGCCCCAAGGGGCCCAGCAGAGGCCCCGGGCCCAAAAACTGGGACGCTTGCCTGAAATAGTTTTCAATTTAATGCTTAGTTTTCGATATATTTGAGCATATTTTTTTTGTAATGGACACCCTGTATATATATATATATTTTATACATTAGAAAGTTATAAATGTAATATAGGAATTTGCGTTATACTGGGAGGATTGATTTTTACTAATTTTCATTTCCGAGAAATTGCTCGAATAGTTTGTTCAAAGTAAATTTTTTGAAGGATGAAAAATTTTTTCAATCGATTTTAGAATCTCCGCCGAAACGATTTTCAGGTGTTTAAAAAAATTTTATACGACATCGATGATTTTTCGCGAGGTGAAAATATTTTTAACGAGTTGAAAAAAAGATTCCACGACGAGTTATAACGAATTTGAATGATTTCGGTATTTTCGAATCTTGTCTGGAACTCATAGAATGGTGGTTTGTAAAAATAAAAATAAAAAATAGAATGAATAAAAAAATAAAAATGTAACAAAACAAATGTATTTAACAAAATTCGAACACGTTCGTGACGTTTTTTCGACTGACTTTGATATTCGTTCACGTGATTGTATACCGGTAATACTGAACTTATCTCGATCTATATATTAGAAGTGAAAATGAGAAAAAAATTCTTTCCTTAGATTTTGTGGGTAAAAATAAAAAATTCTATGCAGCGTGATAGCAAGATTGTAAGTATTTGAAATAAATTAGGCACCTTAGACACGAATTCCTCTTCTCAAACTGTATATATTTATATTTCGCAGTGCGTTCAATGTACGTACTTGCCTATCTAAACACAGCTGCTTATGTATTTACAACTTTGGACACGTATAGGCGTAAAAATATGGGCGAGATTTCTAGAAAAAGTTTTGAGTCTAGATTTTTTTTTTTGCATTGCCAAAATTCATCGATCCAGATCTAGAATCCGTTTCGTTTCTCCACTCAATAATTTGGAGGATTTGAAATTAATTTATTATAATTGAAAAGTTTTCGTTGAGCTGTTTAAGTTCGATTGAATTATTCTATCGTCGTGAAAACGTATTTTCGCATCGGTGAGAAAATACAACTCTTTCGACTTGCCGGAAAGAAAAAAAAAAAAAAAAACAAAAACGAAAGATGTATCTGAAATTGTCGAAAAGCGAAACTGAAAGTTGCGAAATTATAAAAAAGAATATTGTATAACAGTGATAAATGAATAGATAAAAAAAGTTTGGCTCTCAGATATAGGAAAATTAATGCGTGTATTATCATACAGCTGCAGAGAAAAATTCGAAACTAAACTGACATTTTTCACCAGTCATATATTTCGTGAATTATTGCAGGGCAATAAATAATCTTTGTTGTAGGTTGTTGGATTCGTTTTAACATCAACTGCTACAGATTGCATGATATGTAAAATTGGGTCATTGTTCTGGGTCGTATGAAAGAGAAAAAAAATTTGGAAACGAGATTGTGTGTGTAAAATTTGAAATTTTTGTTTTTAATGTGAAAGATCGATCGTCGCGCGATTCTTTCACCAATGTTATAAATTTTTTTCGCGTTCGTATCACGATCACCCTACGAAATATTCACTCTGATTTTATTTTATAAAATGGAAGAATATTTTTTCTTCCTTTTTTTTTTTTTTTGTTTTTTTTTTTTTTTCTCTTTTTACACATGCCTAGACCAAGTTCGTATTTTTTTTTCAGCCGAGTAAACTTGACTGCATTAGACATTTTTTGGTACACGTGTTTAGTGCGTGTGTGTGTATATATATATATGTATATGTATGCGTGTATATGCGAATGACGAATCTTGAAAAATTAGAATTCATACCATTACGCTTTGTCGGTACATTAGTTATTTTCTTATGTTTTTAAAAACACGGCGAAACGACGACGAGCATCTAGACCAGCCGTCTAATAAGAATGTCGTTTTATCTAATCTAATCTAATCTAATTTCGTGTAATTAACTGTGCATACCAGGGACGAAGGCTGGAAATTTTATGCCACTCACCCGTAAAACACATGTGAATTTCAACGACGATGACGAGATGGGATAAGAAGAAAAAAAAAACTAAATAAAATTGCCCAAAATTGCTTTGATTATTTATTTTTTTATTTTTTTTTTTTTTTTTTTTTTTTTTTCACCACGGTGTACACGAAATTTTTCCCAAAATTGATGATTAATTATTTTCAAGAAATTTATCTCACCTTGCCTCATGTATACTCGTATATATATATCTGTAACTTTAATGATTGTACTGAGAAAAATTTCATTTGTTAAAGTAACTAGAAAAATCGAGTAAAACAGGTATCGTTGAAAAAACCGTTTGAATATTGTTGGAACTACGAAAAACGAGGTACGCTTAACCATTTTGCGCTATCGTCGATATTTTTTTTGGCAATTGCAACGCAAAATCAGTTTTTGAGGTTTACTCTAGTTTTTTAGTTAAGCAAGGCTTTAACGTCAATTTATCGTTGCGCGAGCGTTAAATTTTTGGTAAAAAATGAAAATAGTTAAGGACTGAGCGGTAACTGGAAGTAAAAATTTCTCTCAGCGTAGATTGAATTAAATATGCTTGAACAGAATTATCGTTGCTGTCAGACTAATTTTTCGGTTATTTTCTTCTTCTTCATTCTCTGACTTCTCTCTATTTCTCTCTTCCTTCCTTTTTTCTCTCCTTCTTCTTGAAGCGCTCTAATGGATCAGCTCTGATCACAGTCTAAATAGTTACACATACGTACAGTATATGTATACATGGTGTAATATATATATATATATATATATATATATATATATATATATATATATTATTCTACTACGAGGCGCATAAAACGATCAGGGAACGATCGAATCTAACGAACCGACGCTAATGGGGAATAACTTAAACATACTCTTTACCAGTTATCCCGTTGTCGACTTGATTTGTTATTCTTATGACACGGAGTAACGTAACAAGTTCCGGAAGCTGCGGTTTACGATTCGTCGGATGAAATTGTTCCGTATAATTTAATATTTCACGGTATAATTGTGATAAAAGTTGAATATTTTATTGCACTGATAATTATTCATATAAACCAATACGTTGTGGAAAAAAATCAAAGCAGATACAGTATGCAGTTTATTATATGCGATATAACGTACGTGAGATTTGTATCTCGTGGATTTTTTTATTTTTTTTTTTAATTTTGATTTTTTCTTCTATCGTCACAAGCTTCTTTATCTCTGATTTATTGAAATCGAAAGATCGAGAGAGATACAGAGGGAATGAAAAATTCAGTGATCTTATTGTAGGCAAATGAATCACCGATGATATATGCAGTATACGTGATAACGAAAATATGTCGATGTGAAGTCAAGGCCTGTATTATTGTTAGTTTGCGACGACACGCTTTTATTCGGGGAGGAAGATTAAGAATAAAAAGAAAAAAAAAACAGTTCGCATTCCTAGCGATTTTTATATCGTGGTTTTTCATCTTGGCGATATGCTTCTGCGATAAATAATATTACGGTATAACGTAATTTGACCCGATTTGACGTACAATATTGTATTTTCTAGTGTTAAATATACCTCGACGAATGTTGATTAACATCTTGCATTCTCAGACACAGGTTGTATACATTTATGTATGTATTATGTGTAAAAACTTCGATACCATGTCTCTGGATGTGTAAACGAACGATGCTGTCAATGTGGCGTTTTTAAAAGAGTTTGATAAAAAAAAAAAAAAAAAAAAACAACAAAAAACGGAGAAGCAACAACGAATAAAGCAAGATTCGATTCACGAAATCGAAGACTTTGTAATTTTATGAGGGTCAAAAAACTGTGACTACATCTTTTTAAGACGTATATTAGGGTGAGCTAAAAAAGCTAACATATCGAATCTATGGTCTTAAAAGGACCTATTTGCTGAGAAAAAAATTGTCCCGTTTGAAGAAATTTTTAGCTCAATTTTAAAAGGTGTCGCTGGCCATTTGAAATTTCCCATTTAAGTAATACGCAAAAAAAAAAATTTGTTTCATTAAAAATGCTGTAACTATTGAACCGTTTGAATTGAAAAAAAATTTCCAAGCATATTCTTGCGGGACATTAAATTCTATAAAAAACACTTTGGAGTTGATTTTTTAGACAATTTTATGCCCCACATGAATATGCCTTGATATTTTTTTTTTAGCTCAAACGGTTCGAAAGTTGTAGCATATTTAACGAAGACAAAAAAATTTTTAACCCGTCATTTAAATCGGAAATTTCAAACGGCCAGCGACACCTTTTAAAATTGATCGAAAATTTTTTCCAAACGGGAGAGATTTTCTTCTCGGTAAATACGGTCCCTTCAAAAGGCCATAGACTCGATAGTTTAGTTTTTTTGGCTCACCCTGATGTGTAGAAAAAAAAAAAAAAAAAAAAAAAATTAATTTCTCATCGCTAGATTCAATTGCCTCAAAAGTGTTTTGGATTTTTATTTTTTTTTTTCTTCCATGCTTCTTTTTTATCGTTTTTCTCCCTCGTCGACGTCGCGTCGATATTGCTCAGATTGTGTTTCACGTCGTTTGACAAGTCCTATAGATTTCTGCACGAAGGTGGAACCTTGCTGACTGTTTACATTTGCCGTCTGATTAGAAGCTCTAGGCGGTATATAGGAAGACACGGCCTGGCCTGTCATACTCTTCGGTATTATCTTATACATACACGTACGTACGTAGGTACCCGAGTGGGTTGACAGCCAAACCGTCCGAGCTCATTGTCCCAAGAACCACGGCGTGTGCCGCTGCGTCTTTTTTTTTTATTTTGCCTAACGGCAATCGCTTGATTATTTCTCTTCTCGTCTCTTAATCGTCGTATCGACGGAGGGAATAATAATAATGATAATAATAACAACAATAACTACATAAACAATAATAATAATAATAATAATAATTAGAAGAAGAAGAAGAAGAAGAAACGAAACATTCCTCACGATATACCCGAAATTTCATACGTTTTATTAATTAAACACGCGTCTATGTAATAAATGGTGAAATTCAAACGTCCGCGTTGACGTGTTTCGATTCGATTTACAATTCACATTTATATTCATGTTTTACATTTTTAATACGTCGTGTGTGTGTGTGCGCGCGCACGCGCTTGTGCGTTTTTTTTTTTTTTAATGTTTTTTTTTTTTTTTTTTATTTCAATTATTTTGTCTTTCCAGAGGGACATATAATATATCCGTGGTGAAGTTGAAGAAGAAACAGTGAGAAAGTTTTGTGAAACAGACATGCGAGTCAAGATTGCAATACGTTGATCGAGAGTGAAATAATTTTGAGACCGAATTACGGGAGGTTGAAGTTTTTTTATTGTTTTTTTTTTTTTTTTCATTTTTTTTTTATACTCAACTTTGTTCAATATTTATATTCTTGTCATCTTCCGATGGGAAAAGAATTCAGGATGCAGCGGTCGTCGGTTTTCAATTCTCTGATCATCTCGGTAAGATTTCACTCGTTTCTTTATTCCAATTTTTTTTTTTTTTTTTTATTTATTTATCAATTTTTCTGTTCTCCTACAGGCTTACGCATTGTTCACGGTATTTGTAATTAATTCAAACCGGTGGAATCGGATTTTGCTTTGAAAATCATTCTTTCTTTTTTCTTATGTTTTTTTTTTTTTTTTTTTTTTTTTTTAGTAAAAACGAATTTCGAGAGAAAATTTTGGATTCAAAGGAAAAAATATTCTACTCGAATGGTATCAGACGAAAATGGTGATATCATGGATAATATCGAATGATTCGATTCTTAATTAAAAAAAAAAAAAAAACAAAAAACCAAAAAAAAAAAAAAAACAAAAGTATTTTCACATTTCTTCGACGGTATATGTACCTATGATATACAATTTTCTAGAGAAGAATTTTCACCGGGATAAGGAAAACCTGCTTGTTTGCGGTGAATGTTGTTTACCCGATAGCTACTTGCTTTTAACCCACCTTAACTAATTATCTTGCTAGTTTATTATGCGTACTAATTCCTCATGGTTTTAATGTACTAATCTTTTATTCAAAATTTGGCGCTCACAGTTTCTAATATATGTATAAGCGTGGAGTTTGATTTTAAGCGCTGCTAATCATTGGAATCGAGCCAATTTATCATCATTCCAATGTACGTAATCTAATAACACGTGGGACTAATAGGTATAGGTGTATATATATATATATATATATATATAATGTATACATTATACGGTAGTATAATTATACAGTTTGATTGATTGTTGTGTATACACATTCACGATTTACGTCTAACAGATTGATCATCGAAATTCGGTCAAGGTCCGATTTTTTTCCACCCTGTTTCCTTATTTTTTTTTTTCTTTTCTTTTTTCTTTTTTTTTCGTTTTCAACTACACTCGATTTTACTTGATTCGGATATGTTTCATTATAATTTCGTTTTTTTTTTCTCTATTTTCTTCTTACGAACAACGAAATTATCATTTTCCGTCTTACTTTATGAATGAATATATGTTGTTAATTATCGTGAAAAAAAAAAGAAGAAAAGTGTCACGCGTGGATAATTTTGGTATAAGAAAATTGAAAAATTGTAAAAATTCAAATTTACCGCTATTCTATGAATATATTCCAATTTGAAATAATCTTTCTTCAATATTTATACATATATATATTTACACACAGACACACGTGAGATTTCGTACGTTATTTAAGAGATTGAAAAATGTTTGGTGTTTCAAATTTACATTGAACATTGAGACGAGTAAAGATGAAAGGATGACAATTTTGAGACGAAACACGCATCGATGCGGCGTTGTTGTACAGTCGAGTTCTTATCTAACTTTAGAACGGTTTGCCACCTGTGTAATTATGTGTTTACGACCTACCCTCAGAAAAAAGGATTGTAATAAAAAAAGGGACTGCTTTATTTTACCAACATTTTTTTTTTCCCTTTTTTTTCACCAGCGATCTTCTTGAGAGGAGGGTCCTCGCTTTCAGATAAGCCATTTTTATGTACCTAACCGTTTATGTGTATTATAAGATTAGATATATAAGATGTTGGCATTTCTTAAAAGTCTCAAAAATTTCTCAAAAATCTTATATTTCGTCCCGATTATTCTGACACCCGTCCCACAATGGGGCGATTTTTTCTTCTATCTTTTTTTAAAGCACTTTAAACATTTTGAACAAACAAAACACCATGTTTCAACGTTCTGAAAAATTACAAAAAAGATTTTGCGTTCCTGTGGCAAAAGATTCAGAATTTAATGCAGAATTTTTTTGATCGAGTTGACATGAAATGTTCCGCATATATGCGCGTGTGTAGTCGTACTTGAGCCGATGACGGAAAAACAGTGGTGATTTCTCGTTGCCGTTTCTGATTTCATAATCGATCGCGTGAATGAGATTTTTATAATCATACAAACTGTGTGGCGGTGATAAAGATTTATTGTCAGAAATCTTTCATCAATCCGAGTCTTTCACTTTGTACGTGATTCGGGTTTCCAATGACTGTGAGCTTAATGTTCAGAGGAATAAAGAAGGTGAATAAAGAAAAGAAAAAGAAGCGTCAAAACTTCAGGGCAGCGGAAATTGAAACAACGAAAATATTTTGACGGATTTTGGTCGACGCATTTTTTCACGTCGTTGAAGAATGAAGGGAGAAAAAAAGATTAATCGAATTTCAAAACTGATCTCAATTACGACAAGTTTAATAATTCAGAATATCGCACAAAGTCCGTGAAAAGTTTTTGAAAAAAACAAAAAAAAAAAAAAAAAAATGAAAAATAAAATAACGCACTCGTCCGGTATATTTATACCTCCAGTCACGTAAACTCAGATTAAGTGTGGATATTATTATTCGAAGATGTGGATAAAATTTTGCACCGCGATTGGGTTGGTAAAATAATAAATAAATAAAAAACGATGTTTTGGAGTGACAATTGTTTAGACGGGAGTGAATGGTCGTTGTATAATATCACTCGGATAATTTCAAATGTTCATTTGAAAGCGGTTTGGTATGTTTGTAAGGTTTAAGTTGAAAAAATAAACATGTAAAAGTCTGAAAAAGAAAAAAAAAAACAAAAAACAATCGCAACCGAGTCGATAAGATAATTTGTTCTGAATAATAATAATAATAATGCCAAAAAGTTGTTAATAAATCGTTTGAACAAAAATTTGTTCAACAAACCTCTAGTGACGTTTTTTTTTTTTTTTTTTATTACACACAGAATGAATTCATTGATTTTTCCGAATAGGTGTTTTTTTTTTTTTTTTTTTATTGGCATCTGCGACGATTTAAAAAAGCCTGTTTTTGAGAATTTTTGGATAGGCTTTCGTAAATCGTTTCGTATACGTGACACTGAAAAAGTTTTAGAGGCACGGAACGAATAGTTTTATAAATAGAGCGATGGAAAATTTTGGAAAACGGAATTATTCAAAATCGCCGGAAATTCAAAAGAAAAAAAAAAAAAAAAAAATTGTTAGGTATTTAGAAAAATCAATGAATTCATTGCATATGAGATGCGTTGAACAAATTTTTGGTCAAACAATTTGTTGAGAACTTTTTGGCATTATTATTATTATTAAAAACGAATTACCGTATACGATTGACATTTTTCAAATTCTCTGTCTGATCGCGAAGCGTTCAATATACTCTCATCAAGATTCACGTTTGGTTGGGAATATCGGTCCAAGTAATACCTCAAGATATAGTTTTTTTCATTTCTACACACGCCATATTAGATCCACCATCTTGTATTTAGAAATGATCAAAATTCCGAATTCAGATTCGTGTAATCAGCGCCATTGTAAAAAAAACCTCCGAGTAAGAAAATTCAGGTGAAAATGTGTGTACTGAAATGGTTAACCTGTGCTTGGATAATAAAATCGGTTACTCGTAGTAGTTAATTCAAGAGAATATACGTTTTCACAATACGATACAAACGGTGTAAAACGTAACGTAACCGACCGCGTTACCGAAACTGAATGGACCACTCGATGACGCAATAGACAGACGTGAGGGAAAAATAACGCACGTTACGTATCTTGAATTTACACCACAAGACTCGTTTTGCTATTTCGCGGATGTTCTCCAGTCTCTGCAGCATCTCGAATGTATATATGTTGCTGTTTTACGCGCCTGTATTCATCATCGTCGTCGTCATCATCATCATCATCATCATCATCATCATCATCATCATCATCATCATCATCATCATCATCATCATCATCATCATCATCATCATCTTGCCACCAATCCCTCCAGTGGCTCGTTGTATTATAATTAGACTCACCTATCTAGTAAAATGCAGAGGCTAGGGCGTCTGGAGATCGCTTCTATGATTTCTCAATAATCCTCAAGGATCCTACAGAGGCTGGTTTGCTCACTTCTGATTTTACGCCTGGTATTTTCTCTCTGTTCGTTGGATTTTTTTTTTTTTTTTTTTTTATAACCAATAACGCGAGAAGAGGAAATTGTTTTTTTTTTTTTTTTTTTTTTTTTTCAAACGATCATCACTAACAAGACTCGTCATAATTCGTGACTGAGGTCAGTCTGGTTGAATTTGATTTTTGCATGTTAAAAATAATTCAATTTTTATTTATCGATGCGATTAAACTGAGTAATTTAAAATTCAATCGGGCGATTCGTAATTTGTTTTATTTTATCGTTAAAAATATAATGTTTATACGAATCTTGCAATTGTAAAATTCAAGTTTAAGGATTTTGTTGTGCGTCAATATTTTTTGTCCACTTTGCTTTTCACGTTACTCGTATGAAATTCGCGATTACGTTGTGACAAAATTACGAAAAGTTATTCACTTTTTGACGTAGGAAAGAAATTTAAAAAACAACGATTTAAACATCGAACGGAGAAAAAACAGCAAAACAGACAAGAAATTTTTCCAGAGCGATTGTAAAATTATCTCTGGAATTGTATGACACAAGCTTTTTTTTTTGCATTTCAATATAAATCAACAAACTCCGGAAACGATTCAATCGCTTTAGAATTTTTAATTAAAAAAAAAAACAAAACCAGTTTCGATGCATTTTTTCTGCACACATACACAGATTACGCTGCTGTTGCATAGCTGAAATAAATCGGAATTGATAGAATGGCTTGTTGCTTGTAGAAAAGAAAGTGAAAGAAATTAATAAAAAAAAAAAAAAAAATCAAAAGAAAAAATATTAAACTTGTCTCTGTTAATCAAAATTGTCGGTAAGTGTTTTTTTTTTCGTTAGTCCGCCGCAAGCTTACCTCGACGATTACTATCCTCGTATAAATTGAGATGCGCGCGTCATGTTTGAGAGCTCTGAATAAAAGCCAGTAAGATTATCCCGAATAAGTCTCTCCTACGCAATTATTCGTATTGTTAACATTTAACGAGGAATCACGAGGATCATACAGATTTTGATTACGAACCTTAAGCGGTTCGATCCGATTTGAATAATTTTTTATCAATCGAACGTGAAAATATAATTTTATTATTTTTAAATTGATGAGATCTCTTATTTGACGGTTCGTTTCGTCTTTTTTCACAGTGTCTAGGTAACTATACATACAGCTTTGATTTTGCTTTCGATTTTATTACCAAGTTTAGAATATCACTAAAAAGAATTGGAAATTTTTATTAAACGATCAAACAAAACGATTGTAGCAAATTTTGGTATAGAATTTCAGTGTAATATTGATCTTGAATGAAAATGAGAAAAAATTCAACCACCGATGATTTTCCGTAGTCTGCAACAATTTTCGAAATTGCTGATTTTATTTCTTCGAACTTTGCAAAATTTAGTCTTGTGTTTTGAATTTCTTTATATCCAATCAGCTTGCGAATGATAAAAGCTAATTCGAGAAGCTCAGATGGTTTGAATTCGAATTTTTATCTTATTTCGTTCAATTTATTAAATTTATTTACGTTAAATAAGAAGTGGAAAATTGTTAGTTCATCCAGCCAGCCAGTTTTAACTCAAAGGTTTGTTTTAATTCAAATCGACGAAACTGTTCTGACCTTTTTTCATGTTTTTAAATTAAAATTAGGATTTACGGTATCAATTCTTACCGAGTTTGTTGGAGCTGTTGACGTTGAACCGTTTCGTTGCTTTGATTCGGTGGCCAGAGACACGCCGCCACTTGATAGTTATTTCTATTTAGGATATACCTCTAAGCAGCCACCTTACTACATTAGAGATAGCTGTTGCACGCCACACGAAACGTCGGAAAGACGACTCGCTATTTAAATATTGCGTCACAAGCCGCGTACACTAAATCTTTCTCTGCGTAGTATACAACCATCAGCTGCGGTAATTGGAGGCTCAGGCATTTAATTTTCATACTTGTTTTAGTCTATTGCTATATCACTGCCAGCAAATTTCTTGCCACGATTACGTATAATAGAAATTAACAAAATGAACATTCGAAATCGCAATCGGCTCAAGTCGAGATAATTATCTCATTTTCGTAATGGTTTCGAAAAAGGTTCAAGCTTTTTTTTTTTTTTTTTTTTTTTTCATTTACAACGTTCTTAAAATAAATTGTAATTATTTAAGAATAACATCTCATTTCTCTGCCTCTGTTGTAACAAACTTGCATATTTATTGTTAACGCATGATTCGGATTCGTAGAATTATCGCTTGAATTATTGTTTCGTTGAGCTTCGTTTTTTTTTTTTTTTTTTTTTGTTTTTCATTATATCGCAGAATCTTTTGCGGATTACGATTTAATTTCTACCGTAGATGAAGAAATCCTTCTCTTTGTGCGAAAATCTTTGAGGATTGATTTTCTTGAACTGTAACAAATTCATATAATAGGTAATTAACTTTATCTAAAAATGAGAAATTTACGTTGATTTTACTTCGCGATTTGTCCGAGTAAATGTGGAGCGGAAAAAGAAAAGATGAAAGATTTTTGTAACGTTTTTATCAGTTTTATTCATTTATCAGCTGAATTTGAAGTAAAGTTATTTATCTTTCAGGTACTTTTTATTATTCATTTTGCAAGCGGTCGTCTGATCGATGGAATATTCACAGAGCCTACGTTGAAGCCTGGATATAATTTGGTCACTTCTGTGCCGCGGGGTGCAAAAGCATTGAATGTCACGCAGCTGGGTAACACAAGTAATATTTTGGGTAAGAATCAACCGTCGAATAGCGATTCGTCCTGTAATAATGAAACGATTCGTCTCGTTCCGACTAAAAAGTGAAAGTTCCGACTAAATTAATTGACGGTAAGAATTCGTTGGATCATAGGTTGAAAGAAAAAAAAAGAAAAAAAAAGAAAAAAAAAAACAAACGAGTGATTGTTTCCATAGTTTGAAAAATTTTATTCGATTTTTTTCACCGTTTTTCAATTCATTTTCTAACGTCTTTCGTTGTTGCGATGATTTGACATGGCAAAAGAATCGCTATCACTTGAACGGTAAATCATTTTGTGACGATCGAATAAGCTATAATAGTAATAAAAGCTTCGCGTTAGTTAACTACGGAGAATTGAGAAGAAGTTCGGGTGAATTTATTTTTATAGTTTGAATCGTTGCGTACAATATAAACGAAGATGAACGAGCTCTTGATGAAATATATTTGCAAAAACATTCACGTACATCACGCGCGATTCATCTAGACGGTTTGGTATGTCGATTGCAACACGAGTTCTTTAAAATTCGCATACACGTGTAGCGAGTTTAAATTAATCAAGATTATTTTAGACGAGCGAATGATTCGGCAATATTATATATATATATATATATATATATATATATATATATATATATATATATATAAGAACACAAAATAATATATACATCTTCTCAGATTTAATTTGAAAGGAAAAAAAAAAAAAAAATTACCGTTGGACAAATTTTGGAACTGATTTTTATTTATTTTTTTTTTTGTTTCAAGACAAATTTGTAAAATTTATACTAGGTTGTGACGTGTTGAGTTATCTTGGATAATTTTTCACAGTATCAATTATTAACGTTATTTCAGCCGTTACACGAAAAGATCGCAATTTCATTCTCAACGGCAATTACAACGCCTTTGCGAATTCCGGTTCATTCGTAGACTTGGGAACCACGTTCGTTTACACTCGGCATGATTCGCATAATCCGGAAAGCCTAGCCGCCGAAGGACCTCTTCAAGAGCCGATCGATATACTGGTCAGTGTGCAATAACGATAACAAGAAGAATAATAATTATAACAACAACGGTATAAATGATAAGTTGGCTGTTTTATTTTGCGCGTTGGTGAAGATTGGAGTGCGATTGATATTCCGAATTTGAAAAGTTCCAATAATGCCTAATTCCGCAATTTTTTGGTGGCGAAACTTTGAGTAAAGAAAGTAAACTTTGATCAAACATCAAGGTATCGAAATGGTCCAAAACTCGACGCTCAAAGTTCCGAAAGGGCAAAAATTCGATAAGTCAAAGTTTCGAAAGTGTGAAACCGAGAATATTTTTAAATCTGAAATATCCAAAATTCCGAATGATCCAAGATTTTCAGTTCTGTGGAACATGTGAATTTCTGACTTGATAAGACTTCACCACTTTGATCTTTCTTTGTTTTGGATTTTCTATATTTTTACGTTTGGAATTCTGGTTTTCGGTGTTTCTTAATTTTTACACCCACTCGTTGAGTAAACTACGCTCTGTGAGTATATTTTAACTTTCGAAATTTTACCCTATTCGAAACTTTGCTCAATCGTAACTTGAATTTTTGGAATCTTGCATTTCTGAACTTTGAGTAGTCGGGTTTTCGACTGTTCAAAACTTTGTTGTTTCGTAAAAGTTTGATTTTTTCACTTCAAGTTTTCCCATCCAATAATTCGGAATAAGGCGCGTTCGGAAGTTTTCGAATTCGGAAATTGAACGCCCCGAAGATTTGGTCGAAAGAGTGCTCGCGCAAGGTTTTTGAAAATTCAACGTGACGTGTTTTTTCGCTGTTCTCCACGTCTGTATTCTCGTGTTTATTCATTTATTTATTTTTTTCAATTCATTTCTTATTTTATTTTTCTCTCTCTCGAACCTGAAACGACACGAAATTACCTGCGTTACGCAACAACAACGTGAACAGACTTTGTGTGCCTACTACGGAGCTCGATAAGAGAGCCACATGCTCTTCCTCTTCTCGTATTTTTTTATATCTCCTCCGAGTAGGTATAATGTTTACTCAAGGATTTCACTCATTCGTATATACACACTTGGAAAAGCCTTCTTTCCTTATTATGTACCGTTAACACGAGTGACTCGACGCTCACTTTAATTATTTGATATAACTATTTTTTTACATTATATCGTGATCGTTGACAATTAATGGGGAGCATCGATTATTATTGTTCTTCTTACAGGTTAGGTCTTACAATTTACTTACAATTAGTTCAATGATTTCTTTTCCTTTTGTGTTTCTATTTCTCCAATTATCGTCGTCGTCGAATTTTTCTATTTACTTTATTCATCGAGTAAAGTTTTTTTTTTTTTTTTTTTCCAAACTATACACAAAATCAATTATCGACTGAAGCTTTCTGATAATCGTATACGCGATATTGTTTATCGATCGTTCGTTATTTTTGCTTTTATATCTCAGAGGTTTTAGTCATGATAATTGTTAAATATGGTTTGCGTTGTTTTATGGTTTTGGGAGATGATTTTTTCTCATATTTGAACACCCTGTAAACAGAATTTAAACATCTTTATACATTGGTATTTCTTCTCTTTTACTTTGTGAATAATTCATACGATTCTGGAAAAATCCAAAGCTGGGATATAAAATGGCAAATGAGGGGGAAAAAAACAAAAACAAGAAACGTTACGTTAGCAAAAAAGATTTTTAGTTTACTTATATACCTCTAGGTATATGCATATAATATACGCATTTACTCTTGTATTTTATTTCTGACGGAAATTCTAGCCTCTTATTTAATTGATATTCTATTTTATTGTCTTGGATGTTAAGCGAGTTAATTTGAGCAATGCTCCTAAATGTGTAATTCCACGAATAATATTACGTCAACCGGAGCTGAAAATAACACGTGATGGACTGAGCAGATCCTGCTGCATGTGTAAAATGAGTGAAATAATAAATAATATACATAGCTGATTCTTGCGACATTAGGACACCTTGCAAAATCGCGCTAAAAATAACACATTCAAAAATTCAGTGACAGGGTTAATTTTTCAGTTATTACTTTTCACAGTAAGTGTTCTGGTAAAAGTTTTTAAAAAAATCGCGAGAGTGTTTTAGAATTGGAGAAACAATTTAAAAAGTCAGTAATTAAATCGTTGATGCGGTATGTATTGTAATAATTTTGAAAATGTTTCATTTCGGAAACCAAATATTTTTCTTCTCTTGTTTCAGAAAAAATTAATTTGTTTTTGAGATAGGTTTAAAAAATGATAGGGTAAAGACGAGTGATCGAAAAAATTTGCCAAAATTCTTAAAGCTTTTCAGGAGTCGTATTAACGCAGAAAAAAAGTATTATATAAACCATAAAAATTATCTCTTTCCTCAGGTTTTCTATAAAGAGCCAAATCCGGGTATTGTCTACCGGTATTTGACCTCCGGCCAACAGCCGACAGCTTCACGTTGGACTACGAAATTTGCGGCAGGTATCGGAAACGCGGCGATTTTATTTATCCGTCGAAAAAAAAAATTAATTTTTTATTTGAGAATAATACCGTAGATTATTTCCTCTTATGTATAATAACCTATTGTAACATTTTTTTTTTCACATCACATTCTGCAGCGACGAGCAAGACTTCGAACATATTTCCACCTGGTAGATACACCGCGAGAAGGTGATTATGGAATTATTAATATTATTACTATTATCGCTGCAGTAAATAAGCTGAATTTATTTGAAGGCAACGTTTTTCTTCCGGCAAACGTTTATAAAACTTGTCGTAATTAGCAACAAAAGTAACCTGGCAGAGGAATATCTCTTGAAAAAAAATTGAGAAAAGACAACGTCTTCCTCTAATGTTGTTGAACGGAAAAAATTTTGATAGTAACGAAAGTGGGATTTAAAAATTTAATTTTAACGATATCCTTCTGCGAGGATTTTTTTCTTGCTGTACTCACAAGTTTGTCAGTTATGGGAGCTAATTGACAAAAAAAAATTTCACTTGCAAACGAAACACCCTATAATCAGAAAATCGTTTTGGGAAAATAATTATTTTAACGGTTTTTTTCCTTTGTTTTTCTTTTTTTTTTTTTTTTAACTTTATATCTAGAAGAGATACTTTGCCTGTGAAAAATCGTATAGCAGACGACGAGGCTCAGCCTTTGTCAGTCGTTGTGCCACAAAGACGGTTACGAAGGCGTAGATTTGTGTGGAAAAATCACGGCCTCACCGAATGCAGCAGGTCTTGTGGCGGAGGTGAGTGCAGGTCGACAAAAATAGGCTCGTAATTCGTTTAATCGGTATGATAGATTCGGTTGAAGATCGCGAAAGGTCGTATAATTGCCTACCGATTTTACTACAACGTGCCGATTTTTTTATACTTCCGAGTTGGATGTTCGATGATTGCATACATTTTATTTCTTTTCAAGGCATTCAGACGACTAAGTTTGTCTGCATTCGTGAACAGTCGCAGCAGCAAGTTCCCGACAAGAGGTGTCATCATTTGGAAAAACCGGTCGGACAAACGGTCAGATGCAACACTCGACTCTGTCCTGCGAAGTTAGTAACAGAAAAACCGTAATGATCAGAATTAAATTTTGTTTCAGTTTCGCAAATCGTTTATTTAATATGAAAACAAAAATCTTCCAAATTTTGAAACCACAAACATGCAATCTGCACTCTGTGGTACCTATGTAATCGAAATAGTTGATAGTGGGTATAAAATGCTGGTTCTGGATACAGATTCCTTTACCGATATTTTACGGGCATCTAGCCAAGACACAAACCCTTTTTTAGAATATTAAAAACTGGGGGATATCACCGCTCTGATTGACTTTATCGATGATCGGACCATTTAGTTGTCCGACTTTATCGGTGGTCCAATGAATTCGTCGCTCTATCTTATATTCGATATCTTATCAGAAATCACTCAAGGTCGACGAAACAATTCTCACAAAACATTCTGGAAATAGATTGGCGTGGGCGCGAAAAAAAGTCGATCACAGTGACATCGTTAACTTTCTGAGAAAAAGGTTTGAGTCTCCGCTAGACCTCGGACGTCGATATAGTGGAAAGGGGGTAAAATGACGGCGGAGTAGAGTAAATTGTTAGTAAGGTAGAGCAACAAAATTATCGGTCGATCGATAACATCGGACAACTAAATCGTTCAATGAACGATAAAGTCGAACAGAGTGGGGATATCTCCCATCGTTAAACATTCTAAAAAGGGTTTGTGTCTTGGCTAAGTGTCGGTAAGATGTCGGTATAGGAATGTGTATTTAGAACTGGCATTGGATATCTACTGTCAATAGAGTTTTTCGAATTTTTCTTCGTTCTAGATAAAAATTTAGTCCACTTTTTTTTTTTTTTTCAACTTCGAGGAATTTTCAGCGATATTCAGATCGTTAAACGTTGATATTTGATTTTTTATTATTTTACAAAATACCGGGGAATCATTATCTCCATATTTCAACATCCTTTTAGCATCTGGAATCGAATAAATTAATGTTCAAGATGGCGGGCAGGGGTGTGGAGCGATTGTTCAGTAAGTTGTGGCACCGGATATCGCACTCGCGAAATGGAATGCGTCCAGGAAGTGACTTCGGCGTTGACGATGAGAGTTGCCGACGGTGCTTGCATCGAGCCGAGTCTCCTGCCATTGAGAGAGGGCTGCGTTATGCGACCGTGCGACGATCCGCTCATCGATAAATCCCAAGACGTAAACGTATTCGAGGAAAATGCTCGTCCCTCCCAATGGAACGCCGAGCCTTGGTCTGAGGTAAAAAATACTAACTCTGCAACTCGATTCTGTCTCCGAAACTGTTACGAGCTTCGTATTTTTTTTTAACTACGAATATAATTGAACAATACAATAACTAATCGATCGGGATATGTAAGAACATTTTCCGCAGTTTTCGTTGATTCGTTTCATACATTTGAAGGGAATTTTATTGCTTGCAAAACGAACCGCCAAACTTCGAAAAAATCGAGTATTGTTTTCCAAGGAATACCTAAGTTTGTTTTTCTGTAACGTTTCCAGACCAATGAAAATTATTTGACCAATTGCTACAGGCAGTCGAGAAAATTTAATTTAATTCACCCGTTACTCTTAATTGTCACATCGTATTTTTGATAAATTAAATAGCAAATTGTGAAATATGATGCAGTGCTCCGCGACTTGCGGTCCTGGGAGAAGAACGAGGATTGTTTCCTGCATAACAACGACCGGGCGACCCTGTTCCCTCGATGAAAAACCGCCGTACGAAGAGTCCTGCAATTTGGGAAATTGCAGCCCGAAACTTGCACCACCTGTTGATCCGACGCTGCACTCGAATTCGATTTCCACATTTACTTCGGGCAGTAGGTGGCTCTTCACTGAATGGTCTCGGCAGGTTCGCAGATTTGTTTGTTTTGAACGGTTTCTTGTTCTTTCGTTTTTGGCCAATTTTTTTTTTTTTTTTTTCGAAAGACATCAAAAAATCCATTTGTGTTCTCATTATTTGATTGAAGAATTTTTTCGTTAATTTCCATAATCGCTTTTGGTTTACGGAAAAGTGTTGGTCGTTCATTGGAGACATTTTTTTCCTCATGATTCAGAAGATTTTTACCATTAGTTTAATAACTGAGAAGAACAGTTCTTCCTTCGCAATTCTACGAGGGTAAAAAGTATTTATGACAACTCGCATAATGAGTAGTTTTATTTTTTTTTATATGTAAATATTACAATGTAATTCTATGAGGATTTTCGTGTTTTTTTTACCCATATCGCGATCCGTAAAACAGTGTTCGGCCGACTGCGGTACCGGAGTTCAATGGCGTCGAGTCGTGTGCGGATCATCGTCGCCGGAAACTTGCGACGAGTCGACAAAACCGAAAACAACCCAAGAATGCACAACGGACGATAGCTGCAGCGGTCACTGGTTTTCCGGTCCATGGACACGGGTAATTTTGGCAATTTTCTGCCCGAAATGGGACGTTTTTTACTTCAACCTTCTTGCAAAATCCTCTCATTTACACTGGGAAATCAAATTTAACCAAATATAGAATTCTCGGAGAGTTTATTTGCGGTGAATTAGTAGTGTAATAAAGAGTGTTCTGCGTACAGATTCCGATACTGACATTTTACCGACATTTTAGCGGCTCCACAGCTTAGACACAAACCCTTTTTTCGGTTAGGGGGTTATGCCCACTATGGTCGACTTTATCGATTATTGGAAATGTCGGTAAAATGTCGGTATCGGGATCTGCACGCAGAAACCTGCTCATGATACTATTTGAATTCTTCGATTTTATTTGGTTAACGTGTTAAAATAAAAGAGTGTACTTTTTTAAGTCTAGAGAATTCAAATTTTGAAATTCTATCTTTCTACAAGGGTTTATCATCATCTCTATACGAATGAAATTTACAGAAATTATCACTACTTTATTTCCTTGCCAGTGTTCGGCAGCGTGCGAAATCGGTGAACAGACCAGAGAAGTGATTTGCGTTGCTAAAATTCGGGGCATTCTTCACGTTGCTCTCGACATGAATTGTCCCGTTGAAAAACCGGACGCTAAAAGACACTGCAGGGGCCCCCCATGCCCACCCGCTTGGTTTGCATCCGACTGGTCGGAAGTGAGTATAAAACTCGGACACATAGGAAAACTTTATTATTCAACATTTCGACGAACTGCAGAGCTTCCACAAATTTTGCCACGGGGACCTAATAATTTTTTTTTTTTTTTTTGTTTTGTGCCCGCACACAAGCATGAGAAAATTCTCAGGCATTCTCCGATCAATTGTAATCATTGTTGTTATAACGTTGTTTTTTTTGTGGGTCTTTGTCTCAATTTAGCGAGACGACTTATGAATGTTTTCACATTTTTTTCCGCAAGCGTTTTTCGAATGAATTTTTTTTCGATTTCTGACTTCTAGAACTTTGCGTACAGGAAATGAAGAATACAACGTTGATAATCATCGCGAGAAATCAATTTTGGACATTTTTTTTTTTTTTACGTGATGTATTTTGATAGGTCTCATAAAAATTTAATTCTAATGCTGACGTACTTTAAATGGGCAAAATTTAATTGTTCCATCAAGTCGTGGAATAAAATGTTCAAAATTCTTAAATTATCTGACAAACATCTGTTCTTCTTCTCTTTTATACCCGCGATTCTTACCTCGATGAAAAATTTCTCATCGCTATCGCGAACATTTATTTCACAGTGTACCCGGACTTGTGGTAGAGGAATGCAACAGCGTGTGGTAAAATGTTTGGAAAGCGACGGCCGGCCGGCGCAACCAGGAAGAGAATGTCCGGAAGCAGATCGTCCGGTTTCAAGATTGATCTGCAACGAGCATCCGTGCAGAAATTCGGACGACAATTACGGGGCAGAAAACGTTAATCGCGTTGTCCAGATCCAGAATGATCCGGAAATATCAAACAGTGAGCGATGGGGGATGAATTTTTTATTACAAGCATGAAATTAACGAGCTGGAAATCAGAAAAAACGCGCTCGCTTTTTAGAAAATTTTTATAATTTCAATCCGACATTTTTATATTTTGAAGTTCGTGCTGTTTTATTGTGAGAAAATATTTTTCTTTCAATTCCGATCAACATCCAAAGAAATGAGCTTGGTTTTTTTTTTTTTTTTTTTTTTTCTTTAATACAAAAACAATAACCCAACCTGACCTAAATCGATTGAATATAAATAGACTTTTCTCTCAGCGCCAATTTTCAATTTTTCAGCCGCCGAAGGATGTGAATAAAATTTGCAACAAGTGGTTTTTCGCTTCCCTGTTTCAGGACTCGACGATAATCCGAACTGCCAAGATACCAACTTTAATTGCCCTCTCGTGGCTCAGGCTCGGCTCTGTAATTACGAAATCTATCGAAGGACTTGCTGTCTTTCCTGCTCAAAGGCTCGTATGGAGGAGGAGTAGAGCTTTTTGACTCGAATCCCAATTTCAAAGGCGACGCGATTTCGACGGCTCGATTTTTTAGATTATGAAAGTTTCCGCGAGAAACTTTGAGCAAAAGTATCAATTCACGAATCGCTTAATCGAACCTATTTAGAGGGAAGCTGATTATCCCAAATGTTTTTAGTTAATTCGAATTTTCCATGCACGGTTGAATATTAAATTTTTGGGAACAGTCTGTAGCGCAGCAGTGATTTTAGAATCTCTAGAATTTTCAGCATACTTTTTATTGTTACTGTATATTTTTAACCACGCGTCTCGTTGCGCGAATTTTAACATTGATTGATTATATCGTCGGGAAGAAAATTGTCAGACATTTGAAAGTGCCGCTGTGTTATCAACGGCGACGAATTGAATTTTTTTTTTTTTTTTTACAAGAAATCCGCAAGCATCGCGTGATGACGAATTATGTTATAATTTCGTAACATCAGGCAAAAATTACGGAAACTATGCGTAAAAATTTTGAATGAAATATAATAGCGTTACGTATATCGATAAGGTACTTAAACCGATCAGTTTTGTCGTCTTGATTTCTAAACCAGTATTGTTCTTTTTTTTTTTCTCTTTCTTTTCAACGAGAATATTACACAATATCATAGACACAATTAATTTTCTCCTCCTTGTGTAATTATTTTCTATTGAAGGAAAGAAAGCAAAAAAAAGAAAAATCCTTTTATTATTCTACTAGAGAAATTAATTATCGGAAGGAAATGTTTCCTTCTCAATGTCATTTCATTTTCGATGGAATCAATTGAACGCAAGATGCGAATCGATTTTTTTTATTCGCTTCCGTATTTAATTGGCGAGGTGATTTTGTTTAGTGAAACTTACATACAGGTTCACGTTACCGATTTCTCATAGAATCGTGACTATACGTTTGATTGATTAGGTGTAAATATACCTATATATAATAAAATTATACAATGTATAACGTATAATCGTATAATAATATTGTTACGCGTTTTTGCATAATCAGAAGTGGGAATGTATATATATATATATATATATGTAAATACATTTCTCTTCAAAAATATTATTTTCAAATATGTTGCGTATAAGTTGCAGTGCCATATATATAAATCGTGTGCGTGTGTATCTGTGCGTGTGTGTATAAAAAAGTGTATATGCATGGAACTGTGTTGTTGTAATATTAAAAATTGAAGTATACATATTTACCGTGGTATAAAAATACCTTAATGATACGGTAATTATTGCTGCGTAATAAAAAAAAAAAAAAAATAAGTATTACGCGTTATTAAACTCGCGGATTATAAACAAAAAATTTATCGATTTACGATCGTATATATTTGTGATCAGAGATTTGAATTTGAAAGCGTTATACGCACAAGTTTGAATGTTCTACTGGCGAGATGGTCGACCCGGAAGTGATCGTATTTCTTGACGTCAAGTATTATCGACGCACTATTCTTGTTACGGTATACATTTATATGTATACATGTCGCATCGCTGCATTCGACGTTATTCATGCAGAGAGTAATGCATGCCATAACCCAATAATTATTCGAAAAACTTTTCCGATGAGGGAGGAAGTCGTTTAGTTATTCAAGAGTTCTTCGTCGTCCGGTCTCGTTCGGTTATGTTAGAAGTTGCATTACGTCTCGTTATATATCACGTATCTAAAGAAGTACCTTGAGATCTTTCTTCACGGCGAGATGAATAAATCCGCCAAAGTTACCGTGTCAGAAGGTCTGGCGAAATTGGATTATCTTTTCAAATGGAACCGAGTCCTGTTGAGATCCTTTGGCGTATGGCCGCTCGATCACACCTCGACATCAAGACTTGAGCGTTTTGGTACATTTTTGTTGATTTTGAATCTCGGAACTTTGGTAATCGCAGAATGGAACGACTTGATTGAAATTTCGGGCAATTTCGATCTGATGCTTGACAATCTTACCGCGAATTTGGGCACCTCGTTGGCACTGGTTAAACTCTTTATTATACGCTGGAATGTTGATACACTTCAGAACCTCATCGCTGATGTTCAAAACGACTGGTCCGTCGGTTATACTGCTGAGGATATTAAGGTTGGTGTTGCTTAAGATTCACGAGAGTGAAAATCTATCAAGGGAGAAACGTCAGCATGATGGAAAAAAGAAAAAAGAAAAAGCGTGGATATTGTGGTACTCGTATTCAGTGACGATTTTTGGGTCTGACTCGTTAAGTTCCTAACTGTCAAAGTTCAGACAGACGATTACAGCCAATGGCCAAAATTCCGAACGATCAAACGTCGGAGTTTTAAGTGTTCAGAATTTTCGCTATTCAAAGTCATGACCATTCGAAATTTTTACCATATGGTTATTTGGCCGTGCGAAATTTTGATTATATGGTGTAATGGTCTGTACGAACTTTTACCATTAGGAACTTTCACTCGGGTGCGGGTAAAAAATTAGAAAAACGAAAAATCAGAATGGTCAGAATTCTGAACATAAATATATCGAAAACTCACAATCACGAAAGAACAAAGCGGTGAATCTTCGTTAAGCCAGAAATAATGGAAATAGAATATAAAAGTATCGAAATTTGAAGTTGTAGAATTTAGAATACACAACTAGTGAAAATATCGAAAGGCCGTTGGCAGAATGAGGAAAATGCGATTGCTCGCAAACACGAATAAATAAACTTCGGATGGATCGTAAAGTAGAATTTTCATCTATTCGAATTCGTAAATGCGAAGGATCAAGAATCAGAACGGTTAGAACTCCGAGTAGTGATCTCGTAGAAGGCTCGAAATATAGAATTGCGTTAAATCAGAATCGTCGGAACGAAGAGTCGCAATATATGAGAAGAGTCAGGCACATCGTCGGCCACACTCTAAAGGCCCGACCCAACAGCTTTAACGACTCAAAGTTGTCCGTTTGCATTGCGTTCTTTCTTCTTCGTTAAGTATCGAGTAAAGAATTTCTTTGATTCTGTATATAAAACATTTTACAAGTCAAAATAGATCAGTTGGATAGACTCGGAATGTGAAATTCTGGTGGTGAGTCATCCATACGGTTACTTTCGGAATACCGATCTTTCTGAATCGTACGATTCTGAACAAAGACCCTTCTACATTCTGGATTTTAACTTTTATTTTTATAATATTTGGACTTTTGAAAATATGAAACCTTCTACAAATTCATTCTCTGGAATAATGACTCTATACGTTATTAAATTCTGCATCTCTGAATTCTTGGATCAACGTTTTCCGAAGTAAGTGGGTTCGGATAGTAGAGCCATCTACTAAATACATGTTAGGTAAGCTACAGATTTTTATTGGGCACCATTTGGGACTTAAAATTTCCGACAGTATCTGTTCTCTCATATTTGTCATTCGAGTTTATTAAATTCGGAATTCTGAACATTCTGAGTTTCGGTTTTTCTGATTTCTTATCCCCACCTCTTGAACCCGCATCCCGTTTCTGACCACTCCTTTCGGGTAAAAATTAACGTGTTTCAGGTGATGATGGCTCGAGCTAGGATTGGTCGTTGGTTTTCAATCGCAGGTCCACTTTTGTCGTTGCTCTCGGCTCTCTTCTTTTCGTTCACACCTCAAGTTATTACGCTCTCGATGAATGGGACGGAAATATCGATGTTGATGCCGTTCAGATCTATGTACTTTTACGACGTGACGTCGACGCCCGTTTACCAATTCACTTACTTTTCGCAATCCGTAGCCAGCTGCACATCATCGGCTGCTTATTCCGGTGTCGACT
This sequence comes from Neodiprion fabricii, assembly GCF_021155785.1. Taxonomy (NCBI): domain Eukaryota; kingdom Metazoa; phylum Arthropoda; class Insecta; order Hymenoptera; family Diprionidae; genus Neodiprion; species Neodiprion fabricii. The sequence goes on from NC_060245.1 coordinate 19,629,416, forward strand.
GTTTTTTCGCGGCATTAGCTTTTCACGTTTGTGGCCAACTCGAAATACTCGGTAGTACGATTCGTGGATTCGACGGAAAAGATTATCGTATGGTTAAACATCTCGTCGAACGTCATCTGCGATTGATCGAGTAAGGCGATTTGAATTTCCTCATTTTATCGTACCCAGTCACGTTTTACTTATTATTTATTTTTAATATCGTCAGGTACATCAACGATTTGGAAAGCATTTATTCTACAGTTATTTTCGGTCAACTTCTGGTAACATCGTTGGCGATATGCAGTATTGGATTCAAGTTCACAATGGTATCTTATATGTCAGGAATTATGAAAAAATTTTAAACTGTCTTTCGAATCATGGAATATAATAATTCGATGAATAAGTAAAATTTATTGTTAATGTACAAAGACGGTAAGAACTGTTTAAACCGTTGAAACAAGAATATTCACCGCAATAGTAAATCACTGCAAGAAATTTTCTTGTCGTCTCTGTAATATTAACACTAAAATTTTCTGGTCCAACGAGTTATTTTTATTTATTTTTTTTATTTCTCCTCATACGTCTTAATAATTGCACAATATCGTTGCAGTCTTTGGACACCGAGGATTTTGGGGATATTGGAAAGTTTTCGGTATATCTATCCGCAGTTTTGATACACGTATTTTTGTATTGCTACTCTGGGCAGTGTTTAATCGACGAGGTAAATAACTTTTCTGTCTTAAATGCCGCGACTGATTGTGCTTGAAGAAAAATTTATTCAATGAAAATTTATATACTTCTTCAGAGCATCCGTCTCAGCGAAGCTGTCTACAACAGTCCGTGGTATGAAACGAAAGGATCTGACGCCCGAGTTTTTCTAATGATACAATCGAGAGCTCAGTCGCCGTTTCAAATAACAGCTTTGAAATTTTGCGTCATGTCACACTCGTGCTTTGCAGATGTGAGAATTTTTTTGTCACTCATTGCATATTCAAAATTCAAAGCTATTGTCAGCCGGAGTTTGAATTTGAAATAAAACGTGATTGACTTTATGTCAAACGGCAAACTAAATATCGGCGTTGTTAGGATTTTGGGAAGAATTTCATGTAGTTTTGTGGATTCAAATAGACGATATTCACAGATATATGGAATGGGTGTATTTTCGGTAATGTTGTGTATTTTGTTTTCAGATACTTCGTAACTCTTTAACATATTTCTCCGTTCTACGAGCTATAAAATGAATGACAAGAATAGTCAAATTTTGCACGCTTCGAGGATTCTTTAACAGTAAAACCGCTTTATCCGGATGCTTCAGGCAAATTGGAAGAGGTTGCAAATAATAAATTACGAATGATATTATTTCTCTGTAGATATTGCGAAATGTGTATATTTTAAGTACTGTCAGTATAATAATCAAAATACGTGTATCGTTGAACTCATCCTAAAAAATTCTTCATCCTTTCCTACTTATCAATTTCATGTCTGTCACAGGTCCCAAACATTCACGAACGTCTCAATTCATTTTTTACAATGGTAGAGCCGTCGGATCACATTTATGTATTTTTCAACCTTCACGAGTAACGAAAAAAAAAGGGTAGGGGTCAATATCCCGAAAGTCCGAAAAGTCGACTGGTCGAAAAGCCGAAATTTTTGAGAATAAAATTTTTAAATCAACGAATGATCAGCGTACCGAGGTTGGGATTTACGACAAATCACCCGGTAGAATAAATGTTTTCCCGAAAGTTCATTTAAACGAACGCTCTCTTATCCGAAAAAGTATTTTCAGAACAGTCGGCGTTCCGAATGATCAAAGCACAAAGTTCCGAAGTTGAGTCTATATCGGTCCAATAATTGCGAAAAAATTGTCCTCAAGTTGAACAAAAAAAAAAAAAAATAAAAAATAAATAATCTATGTAACTTCTTCTGTCTTCGGTAAGTTCTACAAAATTTTTTTAAGTATTCTAACTTTATCCTGGCCTGAAATTAGATACTACATTTCATATAGGTGATAATATAAAAACGGAAATAAATTAGTTCAAAGTGATTGGAGAACTGGTAGCGCGTATCTATAGGAGTGAAAAATTCTGGACATATCGACTTACCCGTAAATTTTCTTATTCCTTCCAGCATCATCTCCTTTAAATGATTCAGAGTCGAATTTACTTGCGATGCCAAAATAGGTCTGATTCGGACTGGATACCCAATATTCGAATGAGAAACGTAGTGTTGTTTGAAAGACGAAGGCTGTAGCTTGATTACAGAATCTGTTCATTATCGCAAGATGATGATGCATTTTGAGAAATTCTGAAAATGAAATTGGAAAAGTGGGTGAGACTTGTCAGTTTATACAGTTCTCTTGTTCTATGTCCACGTGTATTCTTTGTGCATTGACCATACGCAGCCTTACGAACATCTAAGATGCTCCGATCATTCGACCGGTCATTTTATAGTGCAGCTTTTGACGCAGGACTTGTAAATTTTTCATGAACGTTGACTATTTGATCGGTAAAAAATGAATAAGACGGAAATGATCCCATTTATACATTTGCACGATGTACTATTAATCGGTAATCTGCGGTTTGAATTCTCCCTCTAAAGTGGAGTTGAGTTAAACGCATCGTGCATTATACATAGAAGAATGGTTCTCGTTATCCGAGAGCCTGGAAAATATATAATTGAGCCTGACTTAAAATGGTCTGATGGTACATCGCAATTTGCTGCATTCACTTTGACAATTATTCTTTCAACTCTTGTAAAGAGGGAAGATAGTCCTTAAGTTATTTAAAAGTTTCTTACCGTACGCATCTTCGATGGGTTAGGTTGGATGTAGTGCGTCTTGTTATAAAAAGGGTCGGAAGTTGGTTGAGAATTTTTTCCTAGGCAATATGGAGAAACCTGAAACACTTGCTGCTCGAGATTTACTAAGATTTGACTACGTCTTTAAGTGGAATCGAAGGATTCTAAAAATTCTTGGCATTTGGCCACTCGACACGGAAGAAATATCGGTATTTGAACGTTTCCTAACTGTTCTCTTGACGATGAACTTGGTGGTTGTTATAATCGCGCAATGGACCGATTTGGTATCAATTTGGGGCCAGTTCGATCCGATGCTCGACAACCTGAGCGCTAATATAGGCGGCTCGATGGCACTGATCAAGCTCTCTATGATTCTGTGGAATTTCGATACACTTCGTAACGTTGTTGCCAAAGTTCGCACTGATTGGTCTGCCCTTTACACTATTCAGGAATTTAAGGTATGTCGATAAAACTTCCCTGAAATCGTTTCGAGGGTTTAGCTGTCAGTCGGATTTTCTAAATTATTACAAGTTTCGAAGAAAAATAATTTAGCCAATTTCCTTCTTCTTTATCTCTTCGATATTTTCACCTGACGAATCTTTCATTTCTGTGTATTTCAGCTGATGATGGATCGTGCCAGGATTGGCCGATTTTTCTCCATCGTCGGTCCTGCATCCGCAATCCCGGCAGGTCTGTTCTTCGCATTGACGCCTCAGGCGATTTATACGCAGTCGAAAAATGGAACGGAAATAATGTCTTTACTGCCTTTGAGGTCGAAATATCTTTACGACGTGACATCGACACCCGTTTACCAATTTAGTTACCTTTCTCAAACGGTACACTGCTACACAGCCTCCGCAGCTTATTCCGCGATCGACTGTTTTTTCGTAGCCCTGGCACTTCATGTTTGTAGCCAACTCGAAATACTCGGTTGCACGATTCGGAGAGTTAGTAAAAGGGAGCCAATGATTCGGAACATCGTTGAACGTCACCTGCGGCTGGTGAAGTGAGTGGATATGATTTTCGTTTTTGTTCTCGGTAATTTATTTTATCCACACAGCTGGAAAGAAAAATGTCCCAGCAGGTCCATTGAAATTTTTGGATTGATTTAAGCAATTTTTTTTAATCTTACACTAACTTAAAAATAAAGAACAAAGTACAAATTAAATGTTGGTATGACAATTTAAATCTTAAAACTACGTTATTTTGTGTCGTATTTACTAACAGAAATGCAAGAAATAACTCATACGTAAAGTAGACCGGCTGGGATATTATATTTAGTTAAATTCTTCTAACGGTGCATAAATTTAAACTGTCGAATGATTTTTACTTTGAAAATGCCTGCAGATACGTCGAAGATTTGGAAAGCATTTATTCCGCTCTTATTTGCGTCCAGCTTATCGTCAGTTCTCTGCTTTTATGCAGTATAGGATACAAATTCATTACGGTACTAATAATGTTACGGGTTATATCAACAACGTGAGTAAAAACGTACTTGGAAGAGTCGAGTTATTTGACGTTCTTACAGTCATTGGACGGGGGCTACGCCGCAGATGTTGGAAAGTTTACATTCTACTTCATCGCAATACTTATGCAAATATTTCTATACTGCTACTCTGGGCAGTGTTTAATCGACGAGGTAAACTTTTAGTATGCGTCTGAAATAACTGGCTGTTTCACCTGTGACGCTGATAATTTGTACATTGAATAAAAGATGTACTGATTGCAAATTGAGCAACCATTTTAGAGCACTCGATTGAGCGAAGCTGCCTACGAATGTCCATGGTACGATATGAAAGGATCCGATGCCCGAGCTTTTATGATGATGCAGGCTAGGGCTCAGACACCTTTTAAAATCACCGCTTTGAAATTCTGCGACATGTCACATTCGTGCTTTACCAATGTAAGAGTCACTGGATATTTTTACGATGACACTTATCCATTCAACTTTGGCACCTACACTAAAAGTACGACAAAAGACGTGCATGCGATGCAGTATTACAAAATTCCTTCTTCACATTGGTATTGTAATTTTCAGATACTTCGTACTACCGGAACTTATTTTTCCGTTCTCCAAGCGATAAAATGAATGACACCCACATTTAAAGATCAGTTTTAGGAGGTATGTTGTACGCTAAAATATTCATTTTCTTGAAAATAAATGTACATTGTATTACTTCTCTTAACAAAAGCAGTCTAGTCGAGTTATAAAACTGTGATCACCAACTCCATAAGCTACCAAAAATTAGAGTTGATTCGTCATTATGAAAAATGATTCTTAGAGATGTATAAGAGAATAGTTTAACGTGGAATGTTTTGACTAGTAAATACTGAACAGTATAGACCAGTGAAAATTTTTTCGAACATGTGGAAAACGAAGTGAAAAGTTTTGCTCATCAAGCGATAAAAACCGTGTCTTGAAGATAAAATGACTGGTGTTTATTTCCGTCGGGTGACGTGAAGCACTATTCCGCCTTTTGGTACAAGCAGAAAATTACCAGTGCTCATTTCTAATGGTACCTTGGTATTTGGGCCGAGGGCGAAGTGATATTTGGACAATAAACTGACGAGGCCAATTTTCATTTGCATCAGACCAAACCTCATCCCTGTAACAAACACAGAAACGGATCAACACCTCGGATGACTTGACTGTGCTTCGCAATCAACGATGAGAGCTCACCTATGCAGTTTCTGGGCCCGTCGCCAAAGGGTAGATAAGCGTAACGATGTCTCTTGGCGATATTATCCTCATTAAATCGTTCCGGATCGAATTTATCAGGTTCCGGATACACCTCAGGGTCCATGTGAAGTCCCAAAAGTGGTATTACGATAGGGGTGCCCTTAGCGATGGCGAGGTTAACGCCTGGCAGTTGAACGTCCTGGTTACAGTCTCTGTTCAGAATCGGTACCGACGGATATTTTCTCAGCGTCTCTGCAAACCACACCAGAGAATCACGACCTTGCTTCCAAGACCGAGTATTTAATTGTGGTGAAAGTTTCGTCGACTAACCGGATACTACTTTGTGGAGATAAGGCATAGCCGCGAGGCTCTCGTAAGTTATGCCTCCGAATTCTCCCAAAACTCGGCTAATTTCATCGGCCAATCTCTCCTGCACATCCTGATTAATCGACAACTCGTAGAGGCAGTGAGTCGCCGCCGAAGACGACGTCTCAAATCCAGCTATCCAGAACACAAAGACTTGCGCCGCTCCTTCGAGCATCGTGATCTTCCCGCTGGAAATTTCTGCAACGAAATTGAAAACGGTTTTGAGTGCTAGCTGACGACAGAGTGATGCCTAAATGTTGAAAGGAGGAATAAAAAAAATTCATACCTGGTTTTTCCAATGGTTCCTTGTCGTCGTCACCGCGAACGTAGCCCTTGTTCATCAGCTGTATAACCAGATCTAAAAAGTCTTTTCTGACCAAATTGTTGCTTGTTCTGTAGTCCACCGTTTCCTTGAAAACTTTGATTATGAAGTCTGTAACTTCCTTGTCAGTCGTGGCAATGTTGAACATTTTCAAGAGGGACGGACACAATACCAACATGGCAGTCAGTACTGGCCGAGGTTTTAAGATTTTTCGACCCCAGGCACGAAATTCAGCGTCTGGATTCTTAAGGCTGTTGCACTCGATGCCGAAAGCCACGGACGCTATGACGTCGGTTGTAAACCTGTGAACCAAATCGTTGCGGAATGGATTATTGGACGATATGCACTAACGATTTATCTCGTTCGTCAGTGCTACCAACCTTGCCATTATGTCTTTTATCTCGACGAGTTCGTTCTTATCGACTTCATCAGCAACGCATTGAACGAGACCGTCCGAGCACTCTTTCACCGTCGTGAACATGTGCTTCATTTTACCCGATGTGAACGTCGGGCTGAACTTGATCCTTAGATTCTTCCACTTGGTGCCTTCTAACATGAACAGGTGACCAGAAAGTGGATCAACTTCTTCGTTGTAGTACAATCCACGGTTTTGAAAGTGCGAGAACTCCTTCGTCAGCACGAAACGTATCAGATCAGGATCACGGATCACTAGAGACGGTCGGTGAAACGAGTAGAACCCAAACACAGCACTGTCCTTGAATTCCAGATACAGATCACGCATTAGTCCAGCTGAAAACATATATTCATGATGGATATTCGAGGATGGTTAACATGGTGAAGGATAACTACGCTGAAGTTAGTTACCTTGACGTAACGACACATCAGGGATAAAATCGTTACTGTGCAATTTCTAAATGCCTTTCAGAAAGTTAGCTTTTAAGAATATCAGTAGGTTTTGTTTATCATGGTTTATCAAACTTCAGACGATTCCAAAAGTGCGAAGTACGGATGTTTCATAAACATTGATTGCTGCAGTAACCTTGCTAACTTCATCGTCACGGAGAATATACAAAGGATTATGACACCAGATTATTTAATTCGAACCTATGGATTTCCTTGACCTTACGACGTCCCACAGGCTTCCAAAGGGAACGAAAGGCTCCGCTTGTGCAATTCCTTTGTGCTTCCAGTAGTTGTAAGTCACATTTTTCAGGTAAATGTACGCAGCACCGGCTATGGCTAGTACAATACCCAGCAGTTGAAGCAGAAAGTTGACCACTCCAAATTCCATGGTAACGAGACGATCACGAGTAAATGATGGAGTTGGCAGTTCTTTTATGCCAATTTGCACTTTGACGGTTAGCGGTTCGAAAACCTTCTGCAGGTAATAGTTTTTCATTAGCATCACGTCATCGTATCAATCATTAGTTCATTTATACAGGCACTCGAATGAAACCACTTCCTTACCCATACGATGAGAAAATATCCGGGTTGGATTGTTTATAACGTTGATGAAGTTTTTCCTAACATCGACTGGTAGCAACAACGAATAATTTAGATCGGATACAATGTGGTCGTTCTTCTCTCTTTCCCGAACAGTCTGGAAATGCTCTTGCTAAATGATCATCGAAGTGGTACAAGATACTGTCTTTGATTACTATGCAGTCCGACATAGATAACGAAATGTTTTTCAGTTAGCCAAGACAAGAATGTAAAAATGCCTTTGTTAGTTAGATGTAACCCTGCAACGTTGACTGATAATGTTATCTCTCAAGATGCATTGCTAGATTGGAATACTATCATACTGTACCACTTTTTTTCTTCAGCATTGACTTCGCCTCATTGTAATTCGATCAATGTAATCTATGGCGATGGCAAAAAGCTTATGGAATGAAATAAAAATAGTAAATACAAGCACGTGTCATGAAATACATGGATAACGGGTCACGGAAAAGAGCGTTTCTGTACTTTGTTGCGTATTTTTGACTCACTGTGTGTGTTCAGCGCTATACGGTGATCGGTCACGTCGACTGGCTATCAACATGCTGACAAAACGTACTGAAACATTTTGCTATAATAGTTTTTTCTACACATGAACTCGCGGCACTTCATCTCCACAGAGCTAATATATTTCACGAAAAAACTATCATCACAGTAGACTATTATAGATACCGACGTTATTCTAAACAGAAAGCGTATTCTATAACCGGTCGTAGCTGCAGAGGAATAATTCCGAATCCCGTTATTTGTTCATTCCTTTACGATCGCTGCTAGAAGAAGTATGATGAGGCGCGGAGAGGGGCGGAGAAAGAGAGAGAGAGAGAGAGGTGGGGGGGGGGGGGGGGAGAGAAGGAGAAAATTATTCTTTGCTTGCTGTTATATACGTAATAGAGTTTTTTTAATTTTTGTTTTTTTCATGCAAATTATGTTTGTACAAGCAAAGTACGATAGCGAAATTAAAGTGAAGTCTTCAACGTTGGGTCTTATTCAAACTCTTGAAATTTTCTACGTTGCAAAGTTTTCTGTTAATTACTTTTTGATTCCTGTAATTTTCCACCGAAAAACATATTATTAAATTTCATTATGCGGCCGCTATGGACTCAGAGTGGATTGTAATCAGAAATAATTGAACAGCATTCATTCCGGTAATGAAAAATATCAACACAATGGGTTGTGTTATGCTGTGATTTCCTCTTTTACAGGCAAAACTAGTAATCAGGTTAATAGGACAATTATTTAGGTATGTGGTTACAAACTTGTGCAAAATAGGCTGATGGAAAATAGGTTTCTATGTGATTCTTTGTGCTTCTTTAGTACTAGGTTTTTCTTGTGCCGAGAATATATAATACGCATCCCAGCGTACGTATAACGAAAGTCATTTTTATTTTAGGTTTACTTCTACAGGTCGTATACGACGTATACGTATTTACACTCACATCTAGTATAATGATAATTCACGAAACATCGGTACCTTATCATTGGTAAAAAACAAGGTAGTTAACCTCAATCTTAAATGTTATCATACCAAAAATAACGGCTTATCGTAACAGAAAAAACAAAAACAACAGCGACAGCAAAAACCACAAAATTATCCCATGTCTATAATCAGTATCTTTCTTCTACTTTAAGAGTCACTCCGCCGAGAGGACCGTGCAATATATTTCCTTTGTCGACTGGTAGGGGTACCTTGGTGTCCGGTCCTGGCTTAAAACGGTACTTGGAAAACAACGTGATGAGGCCAATTTTCGTTTGGAGGAGGCCGAATCTCATTCCTTTCGCAAAGATCAAAGGAAAAGAGAATCATTGGAAACAGTTCGATGAAAGGATATCTGACAAGAATGGTATCCAAGGTCAATCTCTCAGAGCTGATTTATTTTCTAATATGTTATAATAGACTAAAAACTAAGAGACATGTACTTTTTTTATCTGTTAATAAACACTTTAAGGGGGATAAACCACCCTCCAAAGTGAGGCACTTCTTTTCTTTTTTTTTTTAATTGACAAAATTACATTTTTTTTTTTTCTCGTTATGTGAAAACTTTTCCAGCTGGATTGATTAAAAATATTATACTCTTGTAGATAAAACTTCCAAATCGCCCCTTGACGTACCTTACTTTGAGGGGTGGCTTAACCCCCTTGAAGTGTTGGCAGGTAAAAAAAAAATGGGTGTCGCTTAGTTTTTAGTCTACTATAACATATTACAAATGAAATGAAATCGAAGAGATCGACCTGGAATACCTTCCTTGTGAGTCAAAGTCACGGTGCTAACTCACCAATGCAGTTTCTGGGTCCTTCGCCAAATGGAAGGTAAGCGTATTTGTGCCTCTTGGCGATGTTTTCATCGCTAAAACGTTCCGGGTCAAATTTGTCTGGATCAGGGTAAATGTCAGGGTCGAAATGGATCCCCAGAACCGGCACGATTATCGGGGTTCCAGTTGGAACGACAAAGCCCGTGTCAAGCAGTTCAACCTCCCGATTGCATTCTCTGTTGAGGAGTGGAACCGATGGGTACTTTCTCAGGGTCTCTATGAAGCGGTAAAAAAGAAGTTTGGTCGAAGAACAAGATCGTTGCTCGAGTGGTAGCGAGCATAATTAAAAATTCTATTCTTCTACTAACCAGAGACCACTTTGTGAAGATAAGGCATCTCATTTATGCTCTCGTAAGTCAAGCCTCCGAATTTTTCCAGCACCGTGTTTATTTCGTTGGCCATTTTTTCCTGAATTTTCTGATTCAGTGCCAACTCGTAAGTGCAGTGTGTCACCGTTGTCGATGACGTTTCGAATCCGGCTATCCAGAAGACGAATGCCTGCGCTGCTCCTTCCAGCATAGTGATCTTCTCGCGGGTTTCTGCGGACGATACGTTATGTCATAAAAACGTTGGTGCCTTGACCACTTTCGAACGTTGAGACGTAAAAGAAACGAATAACTCACCCGGGGCGATCACGGACTCCTTGCCGTCGTCTGACTGAAGGTAACCCTTGTTCATTAGCTGCATAATCAGGTCCAAAAAGTCCTTTCGAACGATATTGTTAGCCGTTCTGTACTCTACGGTGTCCTTGAACGCTTTAATGAAGAAATCGGACCCCCCTTTGTCCGTGATACTGGCGTTAAATAGCTTCAACACAGGTGGACACAACGCAAATAACGTGTTCTTGACTGGCTTGGGTTCCAGCAACTTTTTACCCCACGTGCGAAATTCTGCGTTTGGATTTTGGAGACTGTTGCATTCTATTCCGAAAGCAACCGATGCGATCACATCTGTGGAAAACCTGGATTCAGAGAGCAAAGATCAACATTCGTAACTTTACATAGTCAACGTAGAACAGTCGATTTTTCGAAAAGTTGAAACCAACCTTGCGACGAGATCCTTGATTTCTATCAGTCCGTTCTTATGCACCTCTTCTGTTAAACGCTTGCCCAAATTGTCCGCGATGTCCTTCACCGTGGTGAACATTTGCTTCATCTTACCGGACGTGAATGTTGGGGTAAACTTTATCCGCAAATTGCGCCATTTTGTTCCACCGATCAAGAACAGATGCGCTGACATCGGATCGTGTTCCTCGTTGTAGTACATTCCACGATCTTGGAATCGTGAGAACTCTTTTGTCAGTACAAAACGAATGATGTCGGGGTCGCATATAACCAAGTTAGGTTTGTGGAATGAGTATATTCCAAAAATGCGATTTTTCCTGAACCGCAGATATCCGTCGCGAAACATTTCGCCTGTGTAACACGTTGGGCAATAAATTTTTGGTACTTTTGACGTAACCGTCTTCTTATAGTAGCGAACAGAATCCATTTCAAGAAACCCCGTAAGGTTAGTGTACCAGTTATTGATCATGTTCCAATTATTGACCTTATTTAGCTGTATCTGTTTGATCCTTGGTTCGAAAATTATAAGAAAATAAATTTACAGTGTCTGACACTCTAGCAATTGGTTTTAGTTACCAGGAAATTTACAATTTGAGACGTAAATTTGTGAGTTTGGAAAATAAAAGGGTCAATAATTGGCTCTAAACGTATCAATAACCGTTAAACTTACCTTATTCGAAGGTTACAAGTTCAATAATCGTAAATAGAAGTACTTATTTCATACCGTTTTACCTTGAATCTTTGTCACTCGGTCTCATCTCGAAAACTTTGAAAAATTGTGCTTCGCCATCGGTAAAAAATAAATCGATTTGCAATTTTCTTACCAATAGATTTCTGCGAAGTGAAGACCGGCCACAAGCTTCCGAATGGTGTCATCGGTTCGGACTGAACAATCCCTTTTGAACTCCAGTAATTGTAGGCAACATGCTTAAGGTAAATGTACGTTGCACCGATGATCGTGACTAGAAATGCGAGAACTTGAAGGAGAATTCCTGTTGTAATGAACGCCATGGTTCCCGACTGCAACTCGATCTTGTACTTCGGAGTGAAACACAGTCCATAAGTCGCAAGATTATGGCGAACAAAATATTAACGGTTTTTCGATCAGATTGTCGAAATTTTTTTTTCGCATTGAAAACACAAATGTTTATGTTCAAAGAGACTCTAGTTGTCTTCAAATGTCTTTTTCTACAATTTCTGACTAATCGACTTGAACGTAATGCTGCAGCAGTAAAGCAATTTTTTTCGACTGACTGAATACCGATTTTTCCGTACCACGTGTATAATGGCGTAAAAGGATTGTTTTTTTTTTTTTTTTTTAACACTGTTTCATTGCGTGCACATTAAAAAAATCCACTAGTGAGAAAAATCGTAAGGGCCTTTTTAGAACGATGAAGAGACAAAAAAATATGTCGCAATTTACGACTGAGTTGATTCGGATTCTCTAATTCGCGAGACGATTGAAGTACTCTTGGTTGAGATACAGCGATATATACCTCGAGTATCTTCGCTTCGCGATCCCCTTCTCCATAAATGTTCGAAGGTCGCAGAATCTTTATTGCTAATCGCGTACATAGCGAAAAGTGACCGTTTCGTACTTATGTCAGCTTATTAAACTGTACGTATGTACCAAATACGCTACAGTTAATTGAATCTAATTACTCATCGTTGTTTCGTTTGGATGAATTTTTTTGCAAATTTATAATACGAAATATCATTTGTCGAATTTTTACGCAGCGAAAGCGTAATTTTTCAGTGTCTCTGTGAAGCGGTAAACAAGAAGTGTGATTCGAGTCAGCAAGATTGTTGCTCAGACGGTAAGAGGATAACCGAGAAGTAAATTTTTCCATTAACTCGACACCACTTTGTAGAGGTAGCGCATCTCAGTTAATTTACACTAACGTAAGTCAAACCAACGAAAAATTCCAGCATCGTGTTTATTAAACCTGTCGTTAGTCGCTCTTTGAGCGTGACACCACCTTTTAGAATAAAAAACGTAATATATATGTATAAAACTATACGGGTAATTCTGATGTCATACTTCACCGATTCTCTCTCTCTCTTAATTTATAAAAAAAGAAAATATATTCATGTTCAACAAGATCGTGAAAAAGCGGCACAGTGATTATTATGCGACTCAAAGCATCGTATCAAATTTTTCCATCACGTTGCCAGACTTCACGTAGTCTTTGATTTAAAAGTAATTATATTCGACACATTTATTTTCAAAATTCACTTCCAGCCTGGATAATCACTCGCGTTTAAAAAACATGTTTTGTTTTTCGTTCATCGCATCGCTGAGCATTTTTTATTTGTTTTTTTTACCAGCATACCAATTATTACGTAATTAAATCAACGTTGTCCAACTGTGTGATAATGAATTTTGCGGGTGTGTAAGCTCAGGCAAGTTCGCTTTGCTCCATAGTATCTATCGAAAACATTTTAACAGCGAAGGCAGCATGAGTCGCAGAAGTTTTATCGAGGCGGAGGCGTGTCATAGAGCAATAAGCGTGATTCGTGTGCGTTGTACGTTCAGGCTTGCCGAGTCATCGTGATTATAAACAATTCTCTGCGAAGAAACGTCCGATTACTATGTATGTTACACACATACTGCAGCGGGTTGTGTTTGCAAATGTATAGACTTTTTTTTATATGCAGTAACACTGGCTTACGAGACGAGATTGTAACCGTCTAAAGGATGCTAGAGAATTAATTTAATGTGTTTAAGAATAAATGAATACATAAATAACGGGTCTTCGCACCCGTCGAAAGAAATACCATCGATAATAGTAAGCATAAGCAGATTAAGGATATTGTATATTACGTATTATTGAAATATGAATCGGTAAACTATTGGAAAAAATGAGTTTATGAGAAAAAAAATCATATTTTAAATCATAAAATCAGTGTGAATTTTTTTCAGATTTTTATAGATGGCGTTTTCGGAAGTGGTTTGTTGATTATTTTTTTAAATTTCACCGGTGGCTGAAAGATGACTGAAAAAAATTTCCTGACCATTTTGGACCGGCTGCAACATCATAATAAAAAATTGTCAATATCGAAGGGGGTGAGGTACATGGATTACAAATTTGACACGGAGTGCTCCATATACACTGAAAATTAGTGAAATGTCAGTGAAAAGTTGGTGGATCGTCAGCGTATATGCACTGATTTTTTCCCTATGGTATACTCGTAACTGGTAATTAGTGATCTTTCATTGTTCAAATCCAAAAAGTGGATTAAAATTTTCGTAAGAAAAATTATCTAGCATGAGAGGTACGTTAATTCGTACTACTTGGAAAATGGAAGACTTGAAAATTTCTAAATTTGTGAAAAAACAAATGGCCTAAGTGTGATGATAACTATTTTTACTCTTTCAATATCTTTCTTCGACTCGTAGGATCACTCCACCAAGTGGCATGTGTAAAAAGTTTCCGGTATCGGCAGGCAGTGGTACTTTTGTGTCAGGCCCTGGTTTGAAACGATACTTGGAGAGCAGAGTGATGAGTCCGATTTTCGTTTGAAGGTAACCGAATCGCATGCCTGTGAAAACGTTGAAAGACAATTATTCGAACGGTGTTTGCAGTGGAAGGAAATCGGTATGATGAAAACATACCGATGCAATTTCTGGGCCCTTCGCCAAAGGCTAGGTAAGCGTAACGGTGCCTCTTGGAGATGTTCTCCTCCGTGAATCTTTCCGGATCGAATTTTTCCGGGTCAGGGTAAATTTCGGGATCCCAATGGATACCCATTACTGGAACGATGATCGGCGTTCCTTTCTCGACGACCAGACCAGTGTCGAGTAGCTTGGTATCCTGATTGCACTCTCTGTTTAGGACGGCTACTGAAGGATACTTTCTGAGGGTTTCTGTGGAACGTGAAAGAGAAGTTTGATAGGCGATGAATGCGGTGTGGACTTCTATGGAATGTTTTTTCGTGCTAGACCAACGCTATATCACGTCAACCTAATACTACTTATTTTCAATCCAACACTACATGGCGATCAATTGCCGAATTAGCCACGATAATTTTTCCACAGTAGTCCACGCCGGTCATTTTTGGTCAGTTTTAACAACGTTAATTTTTTTTTATGTTCTAAGCGACAGTGTTTCGAAAATCCTTCGTTGACTGACCTGAGACAACTTTGTGAAGATAAGTCATCTCGTTTATGCTGTCGTAAGTCAAGCCCCCGAATTTCTCCAGTACTGTATTTATCTCATCGGATAATTTTTCCTGGATATCCTGATTCAGGGCCATTTCGTAGAGGCAATGAGTCGCTGTCGAAGACGAGGTTTCGAATCCACCAACCCAGAAAGCGAAAGCCTGCGCCGCTCCTTCCAGCATCGTGATTTTGTCGCTGGCATTGACTGGGTGGATTTCGTCAAGGTTATGAAATTGGAACTCGAGGGTAAATCAATAGGTCCCATACCTGAGGTCTGGGCCGTTTCCTTGTTGTTTTCGTCTTCGTCACCCTGTACGTATCCCTTGTTTATGAGCTGCATAGCAAGCTCCAGGAAGTCCTTTCGCACTACATTGTTGGCTGTCCTGTAGTTTACGGTGTCGGTGAACGCGTTTAGGATGAAGTCGGAGGCCCCCTTGTCGAAGAATGGAATCTTCAATATCTGCAGCACTGAGGGACAAAGTGCCATTAACGCATTTTTCAGCGGATTCGGCTCCAAGAACTTTCGTCCCCATGATCGGAACTCCGCATCGGGATCCTCCAGGCTGTTGCAGTCGATCCCGAAGGCCACGGTTGCTATCACATCGGTGGAGAACCTGCATCGAATAACTCCAGCTTTAGTAATCATTGACTCGTTCGCGTTCCTCGAGGTAAGACGATTACCTCGCCATCAGATCCTTGATCTCGACAAGCTCGTTCTGTTTCGCCTCGTAGGCCAGACGCTTGTCGAGGTTGTCAGATATCTCCTTGACGATTGTGAACATGTGCTTTATCTTGCCGGACGTGAACGTCGGCGAGAACTTCACCCTGAGGTGTCGCCACTTTGTTCCACCGGTCAGGAACAGGTTACCCGACATCGGATCGAGCTTCTCGTCACTGAACATTCCGCGGTCTTGGAATCGCGGAAATTCCTTTGTCAGCACGAACCGAAGTATGTCAGGATCGCAGATCACCAGGTTTGGCTTGTGGATAGAGTAGATACCGAAAATTCGCTTCTTCCTCAGACGGAGATAACCGTCGCGCATCAATTGACCTTGGAACAAGTTACAATGTGATAAAAATTTGGTGTGGATATTTTAAAGCAGGTGTCAGTTTAACACCAGTTAGAATGAAATCAGAGGTAGACTAACACGGTAAAAAAATCGCGAAACGTAAAACACAATTCGAATGCGCGGCTTTTTTCATGAAAATTTTCAAATCGACGGTAGATTTTTTCACATATAGATATTCGATATAATAAAGTT
Organism: Neodiprion fabricii; assembly: GCF_021155785.1. Taxonomy (NCBI): domain Eukaryota; kingdom Metazoa; phylum Arthropoda; class Insecta; order Hymenoptera; family Diprionidae; genus Neodiprion; species Neodiprion fabricii. Next base: position 19,645,817 of record NC_060245.1, read on the forward strand.
TTATATTTTCTTGATAGTTGTTTACTAAACTGCAAGTTATCGCTTGTAACTCGAATTTTGACAAACTTTTTTACACTCAGTGCGAATATACTTCTCTTCAAATATCATAATCCTTACAGTCGTTGCTCGACTCAAGGTCTACACTTGGGTTAGCGCCGATAAACCTGATTCTGTGTCGTATAAAACTAAAGAAATTTTTTAGTTCACTCGTTTCGGAAATGGCGTTTTTTTTTTTGAACCCGTATATAGTGGATAATTGAACTCGGATTAAGATAAAAAAAAAAAAATGCCGACACAAAAAAGTTATGTTGTTTCTTGAACTATTTGATGCGATATGTGTTATATTTTTGATGCCACGCCAATATAACGTATATCATGTAAGTCTACAACGGTCAAGTTTGGTTCTTTCTCGCTCGATTGAAATACCATTTTTTTTCTCACGAAGATAATTCTTTCTTTACCGATTGATCTTTTCCCTGAAAGGAGCGGCCACAAGTCACCGATCGGTGGTATTGGTTCCAGCTGTGCAATTCCTCTGGAACTCCAGTAGTTGTAGGTTACATGCTTGAGGTAAATGTACGCTGCCCCGACTATGGCTATTATTATTCCCAAAAGTTGGAGCGCAAGGTTGACTGAAAATAGCGCCATTTTTCTCTATTTTGGATCTTATCGTTCGTAATATCTGAAATTACAAATTACATTTAAATGACAGCGATAAAGTTTATTCGTTCGTTAATTAATCTTATCGATAGGAAATTGGTAGCGATTGAATATGCTAAAGATGGGGGGAAAATTCCTTAATGAAAAATTCAATACGTTTTAACAATTTGATAAAACGGTCACTTGTTTTAAGAATGGAAATATTTTTTCGGCACCTTTTAGTGGTGATTATTATTCGAGGTTTGACCGTGTTATCAAAATTGTTATATAATTAAGATTTTCATTCTCTGTCAAATCCGGTTTGATACACGAGAGTGAAACAGCAGGTATAGCAACAGAGTTTATTTTTAGGTTTTGAACATCGCATTCACGATGTCGTAACCGTATAATAAGTAAAATAAATGACACGTAACGAAGAGAAATATATCTGACTCACGGTTTGTAGTTGAATGTTTCTTTTGGCGAGACAGGTGAAGTTGTTCGAATGCAGAAACTTTTACTCAGCGATCGATATTCGTGCTGTATAATCCTCGCTTGATAAAGGGAAAGTAAAAAAAAGTGCAGGATTAACGAAAAGAACAAGTGATTATTCTTTATGCACATATTGATGTCGGTTAGTTATACAAGAAGTTTGCTAATTCTAAGCTTTCGATTGACTTTTGTCACAAGAAACCAACGTCCTATTCATTATCTTATCTGTGATTGATGGGAATTTGAAATAATTGATTAGATGCACACGAACGATGCTTTATTTAATCATTGTAATCCGGCGAGCACAATTCATTGATAAATGACGATATACGTGAATTAAATATCCACAGGCGAGAACATCAGGTGTTTAAATTGCAAATTAGCCGGCTGAACACGATTTAATTACTGAGCAGCCACTTGAATATCATATTATCTCCTATGCATGAGTAGAATTCGAAAGTATTCTCAAGACAGCTACCTTGGAGGTTTTAATTTCGCCAAAAGAAAGAAGGACAAATTGGTATAACGCTTCTGTTGTAACCCTGACGGTTTTGGACGAATTTTGTTTTCGAAATATAACAAAGAATAATAATTAAACTCGTAGAATGTGTTATTTTAGTATCATTCTGAAATTTTTGATACCAACCTCCACTTTATTTATTGAAAAAAAATTTGTTTATGAAATAATACAGTTGCAGAGACGATCTAAATGGATGAAAGCGATGACCACGTGTTGTTCGGTATAGAAAATTTATTTAGCCGAATTTTCTTTGCAGATCGTTCTTCAATCAACTATTGACAAAAAAATCTTTGACCGGTATGACGCTCAAACACACATACCTGAAAATAGCTTTTCTTGGAGAAACACTACGGTTTCATCTTTGTGTCGGCTCGGAATAATTCCGTTGATCAAACACGAACGCGCGAAATGGCACAGAACTCAAGTACCGTCTGTACTGCTCAAAGCAGAGCGGGATACTGAGGAGTTTTGTTCGTTGTAAGAATGGTACTGCGGGCCTTACTTTTTTTGACGCACACATGGCGATATCACCAAATATCATTAGCAAGTTGTTTTAAAGTGTTGAAAAAATAGGGAGAAAAAAACCACATAAATTATACTCAACTCACTGCAACAATACTGTTGTATGAACTCATTCAAGGTCGAATCGAAGGTTTAACCTCGATTATATCGCAAATTAATAAAACGATGCTCTTTAGAGTCGCTTTTTCATACTCTGTAAAATCAGCGATAAGGAATTTAAGGTTTATTTTGTTCCTGCGATATACTGTTGCTCGACTTTCACACCTTGTAGTGTGTTGGAATAACGCGTTGAACAAGAGCAGGTTCTCCTGATTCGCTTGTATTCTCTTGATTTGTGTTAATGAATTAATGTACATAACTTTCACTTATGAATTTCAACCAAGTCATGTTATTTAGTTACTAGTGGTTCGAGAATAAAGTGTATTCACGAAATCGCGTCTTCAATAACGTGAGTGAAAGTGCACCTCCGCGTACGATAACTCGACGATGACTCGACGATATGACTCAGACGGCGACTGACTTTATGGCTAAACAAACATGTAAAATACCGACTGAACCTAGGAGGGTGGGAGGTAGTAACAAATATCTCCATGCGTGCTCCGGCAGGGTTTGAAAGAGACCCAGAAACACCTTCGTCCCATCCGCAGGGCCCTCGGCGTGGGATCCTCAACCGGAATGTAAAAATCTTCCGTAATTACGCAACTAGCCTCCGTGAAAATGTTCTGGTTGTCCTTTGCTGATTGGTGCAGGCAGCGAATTGCGAGAAACGGCGATGATGCAAGTCCCTAGATCACCGTATTCGTTTGGAACGTTCGTAAAGATTCTTCAGGCCATCGTCTCCAAATTATGGGTTGGAGATCTCGATGGTCCTGGTGAACGAGTATCTGGCGATACATTTTTTCAATGTCCGCTGTTACAGCGTCCTTGTGCTGTCTGAAGTGTAGCACAATCGAGAACAGGTCTTGTTGAATCGTTGGTCCAACTAATAATACGTCGTTGATCGATGTGCTAGACGTTGTTTTGCACTATCCCTCAAAAAGACCACTTTCAATTTTGTTGTCAGACTGTCTACCAACAGTACCGCGTGATGTTTGTGAACTTTTCAACATTGGGTCTTATTTGAACTCTTGAAATTTTCTACGTTACAAAGTTTTCTGTCAATTACTTTTTGATTCCTATAATTTTCCACCGAAAAACACATTATTAAATTTCATTATGCGGCCGATATGGACTCAGAGTGGATTGTGATCGAAAATAATTGAAAAGCATTCATTCCGGTAACGCTCAAACACACATACCTGAAAATAGCTTTTCTTGGAGAAACACTGCGGTTTCGTCGATTAAACACGAACGCGCAAAATGACACAGAACTCAAGTACCGTCTGCACTGCTCAAAGCAGAGCGGGATACTGAGGAGTTTTGTTCGTGGTAAGAATGGTACTGCGGGGCTTACTTTTTTTGACGCACACATGGCGATATCACAAAATATCATTAGCAAAATGTTTTGAAGTGTTGAAGGAAATGGGGTGAAAAAATCACATAAATTATACTAAAATGAGTTTTTGACTCGAGCAATGGATGAACCATTCCTGGGTAAAGAAATAAGAAAATAATGCTAATTTCGTTAGAATTAAATCCTTGGCATCTTATTTCTGTTGTTATTATTATTTAATTCACTGTTCTATCGGAAAATATCGTTACTCGTCTTAACATCTTTCCTCAACTCTGAGCTTCATACCGCCAAGTGGCATTTGTAGAAAATTTCCGGTGTCCATGACCAGGGGTGATTTCGTATCGGGTCCTGGCTTCAAACGATACTTCGAAAGCAGGGTGATCAGGCCGATTTTTGTTTGAAGAAGACCGAACCTCATGCCTGCAAGGAGGTCAGGAAAGGACTCGGTGCACTTGTATCTAACAATCTAACAAGGGAAATACACGAATCGGGGGTGATTGATGTTGATAAAATTTGAACTGGTGAAAGTAGATCGAATTTCGTTATACTCGTATTTTTTTCCATCCCATGGACAGCAGTTCTTGAGAAACCACACAGGGTTTGTTATGTAAAAATTTGTTTATTCGTGTTTTTGTTACTTTCAAGGACATTTTAATGAAATTATTTTCATCCAACAGAATGGATACTGGATGCACTTACGATTTGTATATTATGTAAATATTCCAATAAAAGGAATACAAAACTACGTGACTTTATTAGTGGAAGACCTCGAATTGAGCAAAAGGAAAAATTCTTTAAAAATTAATTTCTCGATTCATAATCAATTATCTGCTCCGGCTTTCCGTTTTGTGTTTTGTTTTAAATGCTTTTACGATGATTATCACCAGCGCGCGTGTGCTAATGCTATTTCTGACAAAGATTGATACTTTGTGCTGCTTATGATAGCGTATAATATAATGATAATACCCGCATTATATCGTTGTTTTTTTAACGATAAGTTCCATCCAGTACATTCTGTTGGAAGGAAATAATTTCATGAAAATTTACATGAAGGTTATCAAAATACAGGGAATAAAAAATTTTAAAAAACAATATAAGCGTTCTGTGATGTCTCAGGTATCGCTGCCCGTGCAACGAAAAAAAAAAAAAAAATAGAGGGTCTAATAAAATTCTATCTAGTTTAACGAGTGAAAAATTTTACCAAATTTGGCTACCCCGGGATCCGTGTATTTCTTTGTTAAGTCGAGACGGCCGTTAAAACTCACCGATACAATTCCTGGGCCCTTCGCCAAACGGTAAGTAAGCATAACGATGTCTCTTGGCGATGTTCTCTTCGCTGAAACGTTCCGGGTCGAATTTCTCTGGCTCAGGGTAATATTCGGGATCCCAATGGATCCCCAATACTGGAAAGAGTATCGGGGTCCCAACTGGGACGACGAATCCAGTCCCAGGCAACTCAATTTCCCGGTTGCACTCTCTGTTCAGGACTGGGATGGATGGATACTTCCTGAGAGTTTCTGTAAACGTGGATCATGAAAGTTTGGTCGAGAGTGAATTGAACGATTCAAATGGCATTAGAATAACTGTTTTCAAATTCTTATCGTTCACTGACCAGAAACTACTTTGTGAAGATAGGTCATTTCCATGATGGCGTCGTACGAAAGACCGCCAAACTTTTCCAACACCACGTTCATTTCCTCGGCCAGTTTATCCTGGATGTCCGGATTCATCGCCATCTCGTAGAGGCAGTGAGTCGCGGTAGACGATGACGTCTCAAAGCCGCCAACCCAGAATACGAAGGCCTGTGCAGCTCCTTCCAGCATTGTGATCTTGTCGGTTGAAGGCACTGCAGCGTTCTCAGATAAGTTTTAAATTTTTACTTTCTTAGACCCTCGAGAAGGAAGTAATCAGTCACCTACTTGCGTCCGGCTGCGCGTCCTTTTCATCGTCAGGATTGACGTAGCCCTTGGTCAGCAGTTGGATAACGAGTTCCATAAAGTCCTTTCGAACCACATTATTGGCCGTTCTATATTCGACGGTGTCCTTGAAGGCGTTTATTATGAAATTGGAAGCGCCTTCGTCGAGAAACTTGATCTTGAATAACTGCATGATCGATGGACACAGTGCCATCATTGTATTTTTTAGTGGATTAGGCTCGAGTAATTTACGACCCCAGGAGCGAAACTCTGCTTTCGGGTTCTCCAGGCTATTGCATTCGATACCGAAAGCGACTGAGGCGATTACATCAGTAGAGAATCTGCACTCGTAAATCAGAAACGACAAGTAATCATTTTGCTAAGAGAAGTAAAAAACACGAACAGTATGTAAATCTACGTCGATTATCACTTCGAATCTCTTCGGTCTGGATTGCCAAAGTTCTGATGATTCAAAATTTCTACTGGCTAGAACTCGCGGAAGGCTAAAGTTTTCGTATCGAACTTAACTGATTGCAAAGAATTTTCATTGCGCATAAAGCCATGTAGTTTCAAACAAAACTTCAAAATTAGAACCATTCGGACTGATGAGATCATTCGTTATAATCAGTTCGGATTTTTTACACCTCCTCCAACTTACAAAGAAGGTATCCCAGATCAATCTTTCCGATTTGATTTCTTTTGAAATATGTTGTAGTAGACTAAAAATTAAGTCATACTACTGTCGATGATTTGATTGGACCTACCTGGCCATGAGATCCTTGACCTCGACGAGGTCGCTCTGGCTGGTCTCCGTGGCTATCCGCTTGCTGAGGTTGTCCGCAATATCCTTCACCGTCGTGAACATGTACTTTATTTTTCCAGTCGTGAAGGTTGGCGTGAACTTAACCCTGAGATGCCGCCATTTCGGACCACCAAGCAGGAACAGGTTACCTGTCATTGGGTCAAGCTGTTCGTTGTGATACATGCCGCGGTCCTGGAAGGCCGTGAATTCCTTCGTCATTATGAATCGAATTATCTCAGGATCGCAGACCACGAGGTTGGGTATGTGGAACGAGTAGACACCGAAGACGCGGTTCTTCCTGAATTTCAAATACAGGTCGCGCATCAGTTGACCTGCAATATGCAAACGATAAACCTTGAAATCGTATCTGTGACTTCTTTCCCCTATAGAATAAAAAAAGTCACAGTTCATTCTCCTTACCCACGGACAGTTTTGCTGTAAGTACTGGCCAGATAGTCCCAAACGGAACGACAGGTTCAGACTGCGCGATTCCTTTTGAACTCCAGTAATGGTAAGCGACATGTTTCAAGTAAAGATATATCGCACCGACAATAGAAATTATTACTCCCAGAAACTGAAGGAACAAGTTTGCCGAAATGAGTCCCATCGTATTACGAACTTATCAGGGGTTCCACGGAACAAAAATACTTAATGATTTGTTTTGCCCAACGCACGATCTGAAATTACAGATGATCATTTTCTTGATGGATTTATGAAAATTCTAATAAATTTATACACATTATTTGTTCGTCACGTTATTCACACTTCGTACGATGAGTTTATGGTGATTTCTTTTTACTCTTCATCGCCTTTGGGGTTGTGACAAAAATATTGGTTTCGGTCGAAATCACTTTTTTTTTTTTTCTAATTTCAACGAATTTTAACGTTTTTAAACTTCTAGGCAACCGAAAAACAGGTTTAAAAAAAAAATTTCCGATAAACTACCAGGATGATCTCGGAAACGGCTCAATAAAAAAATCTAAAACTTACAGGATTTCACGACCAAATAACGATGATAAAAAACTGCCACGTCTCGTTCAATTTTAAGTTTTGTTTCTACCGGAAATGAATCGATTTTCAATGTATATCCGAAGAACTTGTATCCTTTCCTCTTTATTACTGTTTCAAAATAAACGATTAAATTTTTCGGAGTGCATTTAGTTATTCTTTCAAAAATTTATTAATGTCTTGCTCGCTCAGAAAAAAAAATTTTTCTTCAATTCTTATTTCAATACGTTTTCATTTTGTTGTCAAGTTCTTTCAAATTCAGATTTTTCATTCAACTATTTTCGAAATCATCGTGGAATTTTCTCGGACAGACAGACGAACTCTTCCATTTTCATGGCGGCTAAAAGTATCGCGAAAAGAACTATTCGTAGGGCTTGTCATTCGTTATTATTGGTGCATGAATACTTCGTAAGAAGAAAATCTTAGATGAATTGCGGTTGGCGTATTTAATTTTCGTTGAAATGATTCATTCCAAACGTAAAAACCGATTCGCACAGATTCGGGAAATTTAGCGAAAGTTAATGTTCTATTTTTACAGATCCGACTTGTTTTTAATGCAATTATTGAATTATACCGCGCAAAAATTTAGATTAAAATCAATGTACAATAAACATGTATAACAAATCACTTTCGATTACTTGTCCAAAACCCACCGTCTGAATTACAGCGTATATTGGATTCTGGAAAATTCGGTCGATCTTTCGTATAATTCAGAGGTCTATTGTACCTATTTAATTTTCTTCAAACATTTATTCAAGAGAAATAAAATTCATTTACATAACATTACGTACGTCTTATTTATCAACAATTTCAGAATCAGTTTAGAAAAATGCTCAACTCACGCATAAGGTGAAATATTATCGCAATCCAGGCATGAATAGAACAGTTGTAGCCAACGACAATGACTACTGACTCAAGAAATTTCATCTGCACATTCGCTATCAAATCCCCTCTCCCAATACATGCCTAAAGAATCGGCGTGCTTAGATTACGAATTTCATTTTGTCTGTAAATGAGATTGACCTTGTTGATGAAGTGCGTCGCACAACCAACGGTTATTAACGCTTATCGGTAGCAAGCGATAATCGGACATAACAACTCGCAATGAGACTTAAATTTTTCGTACCTCATCCAACAATCGCATTCGAAAGTATATTTGATATGCGGAAGGCATTCGATACAGACAAGATAAATAAATAGACAAATAAATTAAATTAAATTAAATTAAATTTTAAAAAACCATACATCATCTAATTTTACTTGATCTTTATTTTCACTCGGTAGATTGAATCCTTATTGCAGAACAAGTGTAAACTTCACGTTGTATATTATAAAATGCTCGCTGAAAACAGCTGGAGGTCATTCCGTAGGTTTTATGCTGGTGAATAAAACTAGACACGTATTATTCATGCAAAAATAGTCATCGATATTTTTTATTTTACGATGCATTTAGTAAGCTTGACATGGTACGTACATGGTATATAGCATTCAAGAGACAAGAGTGTCGTTGTGTTGTGATATTTTTACAAAATCCTAAAATTAAGTAGCTGAACACGCTAACAAGGTTTGAAATTGCTATATAAATTTTTTTAACGTAAGTTCAAGAGTTACAAAAATTTTTTGAAATAAAATGAGTATGTCTTTACCTCACGAAAAATCAAGCTTGAGAAACAATTTATTTCACAATACTTTTCATCGCCATGAAATGGGTAGAGTCAGGTAAAGTTCTTCGTTGATCTCGAAAACGGTTTGATGAAAAAAATAAAATTGCAAAATTCGGAATGAATTGACTACGAAAACGCGGTTTTTCCTAAACTTTGAAGCACAGGTTGGACATTAGTTGATCTCAAACATACAGTCACAGAGTTTTGCCAGCCAATTCGAATCTTAAAGAAAAACATGTTGCGTCGAGAAGTAACGTTTTAATACTAAGTTAACGACACGAAGATTCTCATAAAATCCCTGAAGCCCCCTAAGTACGTATATTTTTCTCGTTAATTAATCGTACGTCACGATTTCGAAAACCAATTTGTGTATCATTATTACAGTGCGCATTTACTAATGATGTTTAAGCAATTCAGTCTACTGCCAGAGGTGAAATAAAAGCCATTAGACATATACCGATGATGCCGTCTGATATGTAAGACGCACTCGTCATCGCACAAGTCAATCCAAATTTCTATAAATACTAGATTGTGAATCAAATGCATTCGCGAGCCGATGACGAATATATTGCAAATGCACGAGAGGTGAGAAAGACTCTGCCTGCAATGTGTACACGATACTTTATGTAACAAAAGTATGGTTTACAAGTTTCTTTTGCAGTGGGATACAAAAAAGATCACTTTTTACTACCAAGACGTAAAAGTGTGCTTTTTTGTAATCCGATGATCTTTTTTTTTGTTGTGCCGCAGAAATGATTACTTCACGTACGGAACTCAGGGAAAAAATTACGGGTTAACCACACTGGCGTTATATAAAGTTAATTGATAAATTCTAGAACAAATAACAGACTGTAGCAGAGATATTACAATAAATTGGCGAACGAAGAAGTGTGAATAAAATGACAAGGAAATGGCATGATTGGGACTATTTGGAATTAATTGTGCTTGTGAGTAAATCGAGGTAGCCAAATAAATATAACCTTGGTTTAAGTTGTACACGCATATGCCTGAGTAACTGTGAAGGCTAATCATTATTAATGTACTGTGATGCCAATTGGTCTGCTGCAACTATATATAATTACTTTTCAAGGTTCGTATAGTCGATTATACTCACTGTTGGAGATGACAAAGAAAAACAAAACATGAATAATGACGAATGAAAGGATGTATAATGAATTATAATAACAATTCTCTAAAAAAGGTCAATTTATTTTTGCCGTACAAAAGAGAACAACTGCAAAAGTTTCCAAGCATCTAATTACGTTCTTCGACTCGCAGTGGCACTCCACCAACTGACATGAGTAGGAAATTTCCTGTATCCACAGGTAGGGGTACTTTGGTCTCTGGTGCTGGTTTGAAACGATACTTGGAAAGCAGGGTGATGAGACTGATTTTCGTTTGAAAAAGGCCGAACCTCATACCTGTGAAAAAGTTAAAGCAATTCAGCGGATCTGTATCTTAGTCGAGATCGTAGTTGAAACTCACCGATGCAATTCCTGGGGCCTTCGCCAAACGGAAGATAAGCATAACGATGTCTCTTGGCGATGTTCTCCTCGCTGAATCGTTCCGGGTCGAATTTCTCCGGGTCAGGGTAAATGTCAGGGTTCCAATGGATCCCCATCACGGGAAATACGATCGGGGTTCCGGTTGGGACAACGAATCCGGTTTCTGGCAACTCGACTTCCCTGTTGCACTCTCTGTTCAAGATTGGGAAGGAAGGATATTTCCTGAGGGTTTCTGCAAAACATGGATTATGAACACTTTGGTTATAGGCATGTCCGTAATTCGGATGGTACGTATGATTGATTTTAAATACTTCTAGTTGGCTGACCTGAAACCACTTTGTCAAGATAGGGCATTTCCGCGATTGCGTCGTAAGTCAAACCTCCAAACTTTTCTAGAACGATGTCAATTTCTCTAAAAAGTTTCTCCTGGATGTCCGGATTTATCGCCATCTCGTAGAGACAGTGAGTCGCGGTCGAAGAAGAAGTCTCGAAACCGCCAAGCCAGAAAACGAAGGCCTGAGCCGCTCCTTCCAGCATAGTGATCTTCTCACTCGCAGAGGCTAGATCGTTAAGGAACATATTCTAAAATTTTGCTCGATTAGAATCTTGGGGGGGATAAGCGATCATCCACCTGGATCCCGTTCCGTGTCTTTGTCGTCATCAGATTTGACGTAGCCCTTGGTCATCAGCTGGATAACGAGGTCCATAAAGTCCTTCCGAACCACATTGTTTTCCGTTCTGTACTTGACGGTATCATTGAAGGTGTTTATTATAAAGTTGCAAGTACCATCATCAACGGTCTTGAAGTGCAGCATCATCATTATCGACGGGCATAACGTCATCATCACATTCTTCACTGGTTGAGGCTCGAGAAACTTCCGACCCCAGGCGCGAAATTCTGCATCCGGGTTTTCCAGGCTGTTGCAATCGATCCCGAAAGCTACCGAAGCTATTACATCCGTGGAAAACCTGTACGGATGGATCAGAAACGACAAGCATTTAAACATGCAAGTGCGGTTCAACATCTCCAATAGTATAAACCTAGGTCTACTATTACGTTCAATCGCTTTAGTCCCGACGTCAATCAGCCCAGTCAAAACCAGTAACGTTTTAAAATTTCAACTGGTGGGAATTAATGATTTACCATAAAAAATCTGTGCAAGATATTTAAATACTACTAATCCCAGTACACTTTTAGAAATTAGAACTCTGCAGAATTTCGAAGATCCGGATTGATGCGTTTCGTTGATAACACCATTTTCCAAACACTTTTAACCATCTCCATTTTCATCAGTAGTGTGCATACTGATTCGAACCTACCTGGCAACGAGATCCTTGACTTCGACGACGCTGCTCTGGTTGGCCTCTTTACGCATGCGTTTGTCGAGGTTGTCCGCGATTTCCTTCACTGTCGGGAACATCTGCTTTATTTTTCCCGTTGTGAAGGTCGGCGTGAACTTTGCTCTCAGGCGTTTCCACTTTGGACCACCGAGAAGGAACAGGTGACCCGACATTGGATCAATTTTTTCGTTGTGGAACATGCCGCGGTCTTGGAAAGCCGTGAACTCTTTCGTCATCATGAACTTTATTATCTCGGGGTCGCAGACCACCAGTGTGGGCTTGTAGAATGAATAGACTCCAAAGATGCGGTTCTTCCTGAAGTCCAAGTACAGTTCGCCCATCAGTTGACCTGTCTCATTTGAATGATAAGCTTCCCTACCGCACATGGGGCTTCTTTTTGCTATAGGATAAAAGGTTCAGACTTACCAATGGATTTCTTCCCCGTTAGGACGGGCCACAGATTCCCAAATGGAATGACAGGTTCAGCCTGCGGGATGCCCTTCGCATTCCAGTAATGGTAAGCGACATGTTTCAAATATAGATATATCGCACCAACAATCGTAATTATTATTCCCAGGAGCTGGAGAAGCAGGTTTGCCGAAACAAACCCCATCGCTTTACGAAATTTTTTGGAATTATCCTGACCCACGTTATTTAAACATTTGTTCTGTTTCCTGCACAGACAAGAATTACGGATAATCGGTTTTTTGGTATATTTACGAGATTCTTAATAATATTATTCGCATTATTTCTCATGTGGTTCGCAGTAACTTTCATTAGGATTTTACGGTGATTTCTTTCTACTTGTTATTGACGTAAGAAAATTTATTCATTGATATTCCGATGAAAAAATAAAACGTAAATCGGTTTGCTCATTTCTTTCGCTTGAATAGGACTTTCAACGCTAAGATTCAACGCTATGAATGCACCATCATTCTATGCCGATTCGACGTGGGTCCAACTTTTGACCTCTCGGAACGAGACGATTTTTTATATAATTGTCCCAACTGTCAAAGGCATTCGGTGTTTTTCGTATTTTACATGTTTCGGAATTGATTCGGATTATCGAAATTTTTTCGAACGTTTTGATACTTCTAAAATTACGTAACGTTCTAGGCTAAGAAAAAGTTGCGCTGATTGTATTCCATTCTCGAGATATCATAATTTTTTTTTTTTTTTTAACTTTGTGTTGTTATTCGAATAACTTGAAAACCGCTCGACTGATTGAATTAAAAATCTAATCAGTTCCAAGTTAAGAAAAATCCTGTTGATCGAGCGATTACATACATACACACACGCGCGTCCATATGAAAATGCTCAGAGCTTATTCTCTAGACCTTAAAATGTCTAGACATAGTAAAAATACAAGTTTTTACTTTCCCGATGATTGTAATAACCTCTTATGGTTTTTTTTTTCTTAAAACCAGAAAAAAAAAATACAGGAACAGGAAGTTGAGAAATAGTGAATGTCTTCCGGAGTCAGAAGAGTCATACATATAAAAAATGGCCAAACCCAGATCAAATTGGCAAGGAGTGTCCCAACAATAACCGTTGTGCTAACACGATCGATCCATGGTATAATTTAGAAGTTTATTCCTCGCTATTTACTTCGAGTATTTATTCCCAAGCAGCAAAACACATTTACGTTATACTTCACGAAATTCGTAATTATAAAACCATTTTTTAATTAATATTATGAAGAAAAATACAACTCACCGGTAAGTTGAAATGTTATTACAATGTCGATGCGAACCGAACAGTTGCTTAATGATCGAGGCTTGTGTTCTCGCGAAACATCCATATGCAAACTTGACCGTGAATCCCCTCTTCGAACAGATATCAGAGGAACAGTCGCAGTTAAAATTGTGAATTTCACGATGACGCCACCGAGTGAACGTAATCTTATCTGAAGTAAACGGCAAGCGAGGTTCGATAAATTACATAACGCTAAATTCTACGGTACAGTAAAGGGAAGCCTATGTACGTACTATCCCATTACAGCGTTATGTAATCTATGGAAGATCCTCTGAATCGGATATTTTAAATTGCGCGGTAACTTTTCATGCCTCGACAAGCAATCAAACTTGGAAATCTCCTACTGTAATAACAATGAATCATATTATTTTTATATTGGCGAAATTGGTGCTTCCGGCAAAACTTCAATTTAAGCGCCTCTATTTTATTGACTGAAAAATTAAAACAAATGGATCTACTTTTTGCTGTTATATTGAAATTTGGGGGAATTGCTTACTGTCAAGATTGTTTATAAGCTGTTTGATTTAATTGTTTCTCTTCTTGTTGATACTTTGATAAATCAAAGTATTGTAGAGTAAGTGACAAAAGTAAACGACGAAGATACGAATCTATTTACACATGCTAAGTTACTGTAATTACAAGTTTTCTGAAAGTTTTATTGGAGGTTATTTCATAGCCTAACGTACATTCTCATAACATAGCCATTCTATTGACGATTAGTGTAGGCACCCATTTGTCATGCACTTTCATTTTATACAATTTATTTGGAAGTTCCTTCAACTTCAATTCATAAGCGCTGTGCTGTCGATAGCCGAAAGCATGTTTTCGGTACCTCAGAACTATCATTTACCTACATTTCGAAAATTAGAAGAGATGATAATTTTGAGATAGGCTAATTTTTTGGCATTCTTTAAGATGCGCGGGGATTGTATGCTGCGTGTAAGGTGTTTGAAATTTGCACTTTTGGATTCAGGGTCATCTGATCTACCAATCTTATATGGTATTGGCCGTATGCTATGTGACGAAAATTTCAGTCAATGGGTACTGAGATGTAGCAAGAATGTAAGGTATGACGTGAGTTTACTTTCACACCATTTTTCTTTCTCGGAATTAGAAAATTTTTGTAGAACATAGACGGTAATATATACATAGCGATGCAAAAAATGACCTATTGTTACAGTTGATTCTTTTTATTTTTCTCCCTTTTTTCAACACGTAGCGTCACTCTACCTTGCGGAGTCAGAAAAAAATTTCCTGTATCGGCAGGTAGGGGAACTTTGGTGTCCGGTCCTGGCTTGAAACGATACTCGGAGAGCAGAGTGATGATACCAATTTTTGTTTGAAGGAGGCCAAACTTCATGCCTGTTGAAGGGACAGAAACGACTGAGTGGACGTGTATCCAAGTCGGGATGGCGGTTGCAACTCACCTATGCAGTTTCTGGGCCCTTGGCCAAACGGGAGGTACGCGTATCGGTGTCGCTTGGCGGTATTTTCTTGGTTGAAGCGTTCCGGATCAAATTTTTCCGGTTCAGGGTAAATGTCGGGGTCGTGGTGGATACCCAACACCGGAACGACTATCGGGGTTCCAACCGGGACGACAAACCCGGTCTCGGGCAGCTCGACTTCCCTGTTGCACTCCCTGTTCAGGATCATGAAGGATGGATACTTTCTGAGGGTTTCTGTGAGGAACGAATATAAAATCATTGATGGGAAAACGAGTAACTTGGTGCAACTATACGAATCAGTATTTTTAAACTTTTTTCGTTTATCGACCTGAGATCACTTTGTCAAGATACGTCATTTCCGTGATGGAATCGTATGTTAAGCTGCCGAACTTCTGTATCACGCTGTTAATTTCATCGGCAAGCTTCTCTTGTATGACCTGATTCATTGCCATCTCGTAGAGGCAGTAAGTGGCGGCGGTAGAAGAGGTCTCGAATCCACCAAACCAGAAAATGAAGACTTGAGCCGCTGCTTCCAGCAAGGTGATCTTCTCATTGTCAGTCACTAGATCAATATGAATTACTTCTTGGATTTCCACCACTGTGGACTATCAAGAAAGAAAGAATCAATCGCTCACCTGGATCCTGTTGCGTGTTTTTACCGTCATCAGAGTTCACGTAACCCTTGGTCATCAGCTGAATGACCAGGTCCATGAAGTCGTTTCGGACGACGTTGTTCGTCCTCCTGTATTCGACGGTGTTCTTACAGACGGTGATTATCAAATTTGAAATTTCTTTGTCAAGATATTTTATGTTGAATATCTTCATCACCGATGGACACAGTGTGGCAAGTGCATTCCTCACTGGCTTAGGCTCGACGAGCTTTCGGCCACAGACATGAAACTCCGCTTGCGGATTCTCCAGGCTTTTGCTTTTAATCCCGAAAGCAGCCAACGCGATCACATCTGTGGAAAATCTTTTAGCATGGCACAATAAATAATGATCGGTAATTGTCCATATTGTCCATTAGTTATAGATTTAAATAGTATAACACCATGCCGACCATTATGACCAATCTATACAGATATAGCATTAGAACAGAATCGTAGAAATCCTAAGGTAATAAGGATTCGCACCTGTCCGAAGTTCCAGAAGGTCGAACCTTCTGATAAACCATAAAAACTACCCAAAGTGGAAAAAAAAATTTTTGGAACTCGGAGCCACTGATACTTTTGACCGCTTAGACTATTGAAATTCGAAACAAACATCAACGATGAGTGTCTGATCATCTTCTAGCTGTCACGTAAAAAAAAAACAAGCGTGTCGATTTTTTCATCCGACCTACCTGGCCATGAGGTCCTTCATCTCAACGAGGTCGCTCCGGTTGGTCTCCTTGACTATCTGCTTGCTGAGGTTGTCCGCAATTTTTCTTACCGTCGAGAAGATGTTCTTCGTTTTCACGGTCGTGAACGTTGGTGAGAACTTGGCCCTGAGACGTCGCCACTTCAAACCTTCGACTAGGAATATGTTTCCCATAAGTGGTTCGAGCTTTTCATTGCGATACATGCCGCGGTCCTGGAACGCACTGAACTCCTTCGTCAGTATGAACCGGATCACTTCGGGGTCACAGACCACGAGGCTGGCTTTGTGAAACGAGTAAATTCCGAATATGCGGTTTTTCTTGAATTTTGAATACAGGTCGCTCATAAGTTGACCTGGAACATAGTTACGAGTGATGAATATCCGAACCTTATCTGGGACTTTGTTTTTCCATAAAATCGAATGTTTCAAACGAATTCTCCTTACCCACAGATTTTTTCGTCGTAAGAACCGGCCATAAGCTACCAAACGGGATGACAGGTTCAGACTGCGTGATTCCTTTTGAACTCCAGTAATGATAAGCGACGTGTTTCAAATAAAGATATGTCGCAACAGAGATCGCAGTTATCAGCCCCAGAAGCTGGAGGAGCAAGTTTGCCGAAAAAAGTCCCATCGTTCCAAAAATTAATCAGGGGGCCCCTTGATTGCAAGGCTATTCCTGGACTTATGTTGCTGACCACGCAACCTGGAATTACACTTTATCACTAACTTGATTCAATTGAGACTTTTATTGAATCCCCCATTGTAAACTTTATTTCTACTCGGACAATGAATCGTTTTTGTTTTCATCACTATTTTCATTAGCAATAATCTGAGGGTGCATCTTTTGTACGGATAGACTCCCTAGATTGCGCTGATGTTTCACCTCACGTTGATAGAATATTATAACCAGCACAAGAAAAATGCAGAAAGTCATTTTGACTGTATGTTGAATTGCATAATCAGCAATGAGTCAAACAATTGTCTGTCATGAACACAATTTCGCATACGAGTGTCCAATGAATTGTGTAACGTCATTGAATATATCGAGATTATTACGGGAGTACTTTTCTTTACAGCACGTACAATTCATAAGGTTTTCATACCAGCATATTTGTATAGAACAGAATGCGACACATTTGTATTTCGACTGCAGCCTTCAAAATTCCAACGTAATTGGTTTGTTTCATATGAAAATACAGTCTATTACGTCTGCGCTAGAACGCTGTAATCTCTAGGTTACATTAACAACGCCAAGTGTAATAATCTCAAACTAACTACCTTCAATTTCAAATGAATAACACATTATAGTTCGAAATTAGCGATGCGCACTCGGACGGTTTTTCAAATATATGTTTTTGTCGTTTACTTAATCCCGGTTCACGATTGCGATAGAAAGCCTGGCTTCAGTTATTGTAACACACGTTATTAATAATCTTATAACGACGTGTCGATTATCGGGTACGATTTCAATTGTCTCTACGTAATATTTTTCATGTCAATAAAACCCATGATCATGAAAACTGTCTCACAAGGAACTCCTCCGATTTTAATCCATTTCATGTCCGTTTTTATGCATCGAAAACTAAGAGACAATTTTATTTATTTATTTGCTAATAAATGGTTCAAAGGGGTGAAAACGACCCCCCAAATATGGGCACCCAGCGGGGTGATTTCTTGATACGCTTGATGGATTTGAGTGAAACCAACGCTGAAATGTTTTATTAATGAATAGGAACACGTAAAATATTTTCAAATGTGATGCATAATTATTCTTGGAATAATCTACTTTCAGTATGAAGGGTGGAAATTTTTTTATACGAAATATTTGGACGACACATCGTTGAGGTGAAAATTAAATGGCTGATCTCACTCGAAGTATTTGGAAATTTCAAAATGATATCGTCTTCTCAAGATCGAAACAGAGTTCAGGAGTTTAGGTGTTTCAGGTCAACTATTTCAGAAAATTACCCCGTAACGTGACGTGCCTTTTGTTTTCCAATATCAATAACAACGTACCTATTATACGAATATTCAAGCTTTTCACTCGGCTAGATGGAATCCTTCATACAGCTGAGTATTCTAGTCGCAGTTCCGATGGTACTTGAATTGTTTTATTCTCGGTAATCGGCAATGAAAATATACCGTTTGTTGTAAATAGAAGTCGGACTTTTCACAATTTTCGTAAATGCATGTGACTCGGGCCACGACTAGAGGTAAAGTGAGAGCCATCCATCATGTGCTAATGCGTACACTCGTCTTCACCACTGTATAGGTCAAATTGAATTCCGAATACACCAAATAAGTATACTGTAGAGTAATCGCTAGACTATATGGGCAAAATTTAAAATAGGTACATAGACTGTACAAACTGCGCTTGAAGATCGGAGATTCATGCGTGCGTAATCATGTCGTGGCGATAAAATATTTATGTGAGTAACAGTTCAGGCAGATAATTATCAATGAATGGTAGTTGAATATCTTGAAAGTAGAATCAAGAATTTCAACAATACTTACCTCGACTAAAGTCAGTTTTTTTCTACATCATGAACGCGATCAACATACAAAATAACTCAATTTCTAAGCACCATTGGCAAGAGAGTAACAACAGACTTCTTTTTCTAACGCCGGTCGTTCGTAATCAGAGTGCCTTGTGCGAGCGATTGATCTTCCAAAAATTAATGAGATGTCTCATGATCAGTCTGATCAACCGCATTTTTTTTTTTTTATCTCACCACAGAAAATGGCATCAATTATGAGGGGACATATTTGACACGGATAGACTCATTAGATTACGTTGAAATTTGAACCTTAGGTAAGTAAAATGTGGCTAACAGAATGATGAAATATGTATATTATAATTTTATCATAAATATAAAAGAGTTCATAGATTATAATGGGAATATTCATATTAGCTAGAGATTGAAGTACCGACGATGAACGCTCGGAAATTTGTACCCGGCAAATCCTGTGCCATTTCTGGGTTAGACAAAATCGCGAGGATTTTCTGGAATTGGGGCTGTTTGGATTTTGGCATCTGTCTGAACAGTTCAGTGAAATCTGGACGAATAGGTCCTGGTTCTAACTGTACCTATACTTGCGTCGAGTACTGGTAGAGGATGGATTATGAAACGCGATAATATTTCTCTGAGCAAAGCGCAATGCATTTTCAAGTAATTCATACGTTACAACGAATAACTTACAAAACTGTTCAATCCTTGAACAGCTCATACGAAAGTGTAGTAAAATACTCTATTTATTGATTTCAATGATACTATGCTATGTCAATATGTGTGATGGGCGATGAAAACTAGTGAGAAATTTTCGGAATAATGTAATTTTACTTTCGTATCATTTTTCATCATTGAATGTACAAGATCTCTGAAAAGTATAGACACAACTGTAATTGAAAAGAACATACATATTTTTCAGTTCTACTCATTTTTTTTGCCGTTTCTCAATACGTAGCGTCACTTTACCACGAGGAGTGAGAAAAAAACTTTTTGTTTCGGTGGGTAGGTGGTCTTTGGTGTCCGGTCCTGGCTTGAAACGATACTCGGAAAGCAGAGTGATGATACCGATTTTCGTTTGAAGGAGTCCGAACCTCATGCCTATAAAAGAAATAGAAATGACTGAGTAGACATGTATCTAAGTCGAGACACGGGGAAAAACTCACCGATGCAATTTCTGGGCCCTTTTCCAAAAGGCAGGTAAGCGTATTGGTGTCGCTTTGCAATATTCTCTTGGTTAAAACGTTCCGGATCAAATCTCTCCGGCTCGGGATAGATTTCGGGGTCATGGTGGATTCCCAGCACTGGAAAGATTATCGGGGTTCCAACTGGGACCACAAACCCGGTCTCGGGCAGCTCGACTTCCCTGTTGCACTGCCTGTTTAGGATTGGGAAGGAAGGATACTTCCTGAGCGTTTCTGCGAAACATTGATTATGACACTTTGATTCAATTGGTGGGAAGATGATTATCTGCAAAGTACTTTCGTTAACTGACCTGAAATAACCTTGTCAAGATAGGACATTTCCATAATGCTGTCGTATGTCAAGCTTCCGAATTTTTCTAACACGGTATTAATTTCCTCGGCAAGCTTCTCCTGAATGTCCTGATTCATCGCCATCTCGTAGAGACAGTGAGTGGCGGCGCTAGAAGACGTCTCGAAGCCGGCAACCCAGAATACAAAGACCTGAGCTGCTCCTTCCAATAGAGTGATCTTCTCACTGGCAGCTACGTTATCGGCAAACGGCATTAAGTATCTAAACTTTCACTTTTACAGTACTTCGAAGAAAGCAAAACATCGTCTACCTGGATCTTGACTCCTGTCTTTGCCGTCGTCAGAGTTCACAAAGCCCTTAGTTATTAACTGGATAACCAGGTCCATGAAGTCCTTTCGAATCACGTGATTGGCCGTTCTATGAGCGATAGTGTCCTTGACGATATTTATTATGAAATCGGAAGTACCTTTGTCATTAAAACTGATGTTCAATGCCGTCATGATCGACGGATACAGTGTCATCAGCATATTTTTAAAAATTTTAGGTTCAAGGAGTTTCCGGCCCCAAGCGCGGAACTCCGCTTCCGGGTTCTCCAAGCTACTGCTGTCAAGGCCGAAGGCTACCGCAGTTATTACATCCGTGTTAAATCTGCACTCGTAAATAAAAAATGGTAATGTCTCAGGGTGCTAATGCGGGTCAAAATCTCGACTGGCATAAATTCAGGTCGATAATTACGTCAAATCTCTCCGGGTCAGATGATCAAAATCTCAAAGGTTTCAAAAACAAGGCTTGCATTCAAACTCCCAAATGAAAGTATGTATTTATCTACAGATCTTATTCACAGTAAAATATATTCGTACGACATTAACACCATTAATCAGAGAAAAAAAATCTTCGGCTACCGAAACTTTCAGCAATTTTGATTTTTCAGCCTCATGATAACCGACAGAAACATCGATCTGAACATTCTGCCCCATCTCCATTTCAATCAAATAGTACGGGTTATTGATTCGACCGACCTGGCTATGAGATCCTTGACTTCGACAACGCCGATTTGGTCCACCTCCTTGGCCGTCCACTTCCCAAGTTTCTCCGCGACTTCTTTCACCAGTGGAAACATCTGTTTTATTTTCCCGGTGGTGAACGTCGACGTAAACTTCACTCTGAGGGGCCTCCACTTCGGACCACTGAGCAAGAATAGCTGGCCAGACATCGGATCAATTTTCTCGTTGTGGTACAACCCTCGGTCCTGGAACGCTGTGAACTCCTTCGTCATTATGAACCGGATTATCTCAGGATCGCAGACCACCAGTGCTGGCTTGTGGAAGGAATAGACTCCAAACATGCGGTTCTCCCTGCGGTCCAAGTACAGGTCACGCATCAGTTGGCCTGAGACACGTCAACGATAAGTATAGAGTTCATATTCGGCACTTTTCCGTTGCATGTTTTGAAAATTTGTCAACTGGCTTCCTTACCCACGGACTTTTTTGCAGTAATGACCGGCCACAGGTTTCCAAATGGAATAGTAGGTGTAGACTGCGCGATTCCCATCGAACTCCAGTAATGGTAAGCGACATGTTTCAGGTAAAGATATATCGCACCAGCGATTGTAATTATTATTCCCACAAGCTGAAGAAGCAAATTTTCCGAAACAAGCCCCATCATTCAACGCACTGGTAAGGTATGTCCCTGACCATGGAGATTTTGAGACTTATATTACTGACCGTGCAACCTGAAATGATATTCAAGATTTTGTGGATGAAATAAAGAACACCGTTGAACGTTCAAATTAAGGGGAGAAGGGATTGTATCTTGGATGAATGAGCTTTTCGATAAGACGTGTCATGATTTATATTTTTCACTTTCACTTTTGCCTAATAAGCATCAATTTCGAAGAGTATATTTTTCAAGGATAGACTCATCAGCTCACGTTCGTTCGAGCCTTAAGCTGATTAAATGCGGCTTATAGAAATGATGAAATATGTTTTGATTTCATGATTCATTCAACAGTTCACAACGGATTCAACAATTGTTTTCATTGCAAAAATTTTATTCAAATGCGAGGAAGCCTGTTTGATTTTCACATTATTAAAGAAGGAAGTTGGGTTAGTGATAAAAAACAAAACATGGTTAATACCTGGTAACCAGGTTATACCGTCATGATACAAAAGTGATAGAACCGTATTCTTTTCGAAGTCACAAATAAGTACATCACATGAACCGTAAAGAAATGTGAACTGTAAATTGGAGTGAGAATTTTATTGAAAATTCTACCTAATATTAGTAAAGATTATTCTCAACAGGTTGTTTAAATATATGGGCCATTCCACCAAATCCTGTACGCAAATCAAGCCTCAAAATTTTTCGTGTTACTTTTTTTTTTAAAAGTTCTTTGCATTATAACATGTTATATATGGTGTATACCATCGGTGTCAGCAAAGAGATGATCCGAGTATGAAAGATCTCCGACTTCAGTCAGATGATATTCGGACTGTGTCGTTTTATCGTTGACCGATTATGAAAATACGCTTTGTGTAGTCAATAGAAATCATACTTACTCAGTCTTCGTACGTGTGTGCGATTCAACTTACGAATTAAAGTGGAATGAAAGCCATTCAACATCCATCACCGATTCTGACGATGAGCGATGTCGAACCTGCTTATTACTGACCACCGTTCGAGTCAAAATGAATTCCAGGTACAGCCAATTAGTTGAATATAGAATGAACAATAGATTGGAGTGGCAATATCGAAAATAGTTAGAGAATGTGAAGTAACGGCGGTTTAAGATCGGAAATTTATACAATGGGAATTGTTGTGATTTGGAGTGATGGTTTTGAATACAAGGAAATAGCGAAACGCCATATCGTTTCAATATCCTTTCACCTTGGAAGAAATGGATAGTTATATCACTAGCAAATTCATTGTGCATCAATTTTTTGATGCTAGTTAAAACTTTTTCGAATTGCACATGGTATTCCTGAAATTATATTCCATCATTCGGTACATATGGTCATGGTTTTCATCCATGCGTTCTTCCAAGTCGTTTTTTCGTTATAAAAACATCATTTTAAGGGATAGTTGACGCGAAATTTTATCGTACCATAATCTGAGGGAGCACCTAATTCGCTTTTAAAAAATCCTTGTGCAATTTTTCAAAATTTTCATGATCAAGGAGAGGAGGGCCGAGTGCCGTGTATAGTCAGCCCCCCCACCCGTCCGAGGGACTAAATTTCACTAAAATTGAAAGCGTTCATGGTGATAGTAGTATTTTTAAAAATCTCATAATAACGCTGTGATTTCGAAGAAACAATCTTGACAAATTCTACGGTTAATCTGGGAAACATATTTTGCTGTGTAACGTTATACTAAATTTCGTGAGAATTGATTTCTTGGAATTCCACGACTCGTTATAACAAAATTAGTGTCGCAACATCAAAACTTCATTAGAAAATGTATTTTTCCCGTGAATATGAAGTTTTTTTTTTTTTTTTTTTGTATACAACGCTGATGATGTTATGGCGACATGTCTATTGATAGGTGTGATCGAAAATAAAAATGGCAGGAGGGCGTGGGGGTGGGGTCTATCTTATTTCACTTGACCTTAATTCCATCTCGTGAGTGGTGTCGATCCCATACGTTTCTTGTTCGTAAAATCGTTCTTAAAGCAAAAATGAAACTTGTAAGTACATCGATCGTTTTGTTTTTTTCTTAATACGGAAACGAATGGTGAAGTGCGAATTTAATTTCACCGAACTATGGTTGGTGAAAAATTCAATTAGGTATCCAGGTTTCCAATATTTTTATTTAAGTGCAACAAGTAAAATTCACTCACTGCCACGAAACACCAAGGGCAGCATGAGAGTGGGGTCGTTAGCGATCCCAGCTGTTCCTTTTAATTGTTCTGCGCTATAGCCAGCAAGCAACTGATGCTCCCGCCGGCTCAACCTCACTGTCAGATATTGAACTGAATTATGCTCATGGTCCCCATTCGATAATGTCCATTTGTAGCTGAAGAGCGCAGTTTTAAAGTCGGCTGGGATCGTTTACGACCTCTTTTAAGTTGATTATAAATTTTTTAAACGTCACTTGAAATACTCATCTCTCAATATGCCAAAAATGTAGCTCCAATCCTAGTTTTTGACACTTGTACCAAAACGAATTGCTTTACTACCGACATCCAACTACTCTGAACAAATCAACTTGACCAAATACGCATGACCGTGGTTCAAATTGTGTACTTCACGGTGACTGTAAAAGCTAATTACATATTTGCAATGAATGGTAATCAAATATCCTTAGTGGTACACCAAGGTTAGTGCTGTTTTGGTATTGTCAACAAACGTCGATGATATGAATGTTACTCTACGGTCACATGGTATTTATATGGTCACTCATCCCTTCTGGAGTAGCAAAAAAATTTAAAGTGAGAATTGGCAGGGTCGGAAAACGGACAATGAAATGCAATAACAATTCTTTCAACGTAAGGCCAGTTTATTTTTCACTGTAAGAACAAGTCACCGACAAAACTGCTGAATTCCTGAGCAGCAGAGGTGAACGTGTGATAAGACACTATTTTTATTGACCCTCAGTGTCGTTTCTCGAGACGTAATGTCACCCCACCAAGCGACATGAGTAGAAAGTTTCCTGTATCCAGAGGTAGAGGAACTTTGGTGTCCGGTGTTGGCTTGAAACGGAACTTGGAAAGCAAGGTGATGATACCGATTTTTGTCTGAAGAAGGCCGAACCTCATTCCTTTGAAACAGACAAAAATGACTACCAGTGGACGTACATCTCATGATAAGTTGAGATCGCAGTTATTGCTCACCTATGCAATTTCTGGGCCCTTCGCCAAATGGTAAATATGAATAACGATGTCTCTTAGCGATGTTCTCTTCGCTGAAACGTTCGGGATCAAATCTATCCGGGTCAGGGTAAATTTCGGGGTCCCAATGGATCCCCAATACTGGAACGATTATCGGGGTTCCAGTTGGGACAATGAATCCGGTTTCCGGCAGCTCGACTTCCCTGTTGCACTCTCTGTTTAGGATAGGGAAGGAAGGATACTTCCTGAGCGTTTCTGTGAAACATGGATCATAGTACTTTGGTTGGGAACTGACGACAGGGTGATTCAGATAGCACGAAGATAAATATTTGAAAATTATTCTCGTTCACTGACCAGAAACTACCTTGTCCAGGTAGGGCATTTTCATGATGGTATCGTACGTCAAGCCTCCAAACTTTTCTAACACGGTATTAATTTCTTTGGCAAGCTTCTCTTGAATGTCTTGATTCATTGCCATCTCGTAGAGACAATGAGTGGCAGCGCTAGAAGACGTTTCGAAACCGCCAAGCCAGAAAATGAAGACTTGAGCTGCTCCCTCCAGCATGGTAATCGTTTCACTGGCCCCGACTGAATAGTTATATTCTATATTTTCGCTGTGCGAGAAACTTGAAAGAAAAGTAAACGATCACCTACTTGGATCCCGTTGCACTTCATTTCCGTCATCCGAATTTACGCAACCCTTGGTCATCAGCTGGATAACCAGGTCCAAAAAGTCGTTTCGTACCACATTGTTAGCCATCCTGTAATTGACGGTATCCTTGAAGGTGTTTATTATGAAATTCGAAGGACCTGTGTCAATGGTTTTGACATGTAACATTGTCATGATCGACGGACACAAACTCATCAGTGTATTCCTCACTGGCTTGGGCGTAAGTAGTTTCCGGCCCCATTCGCGGAACTCCGCATCTGGGTTCTCTAAGCTGTTGCAGTCAATTCCGAACGCCACCGAAGCTATCACATCCGTGGAAAACCTGCCCTTACGAATCAGAAACGGTGAGTATCACAGTGCTTGTGCACATCAATCTTTTTAACTATACAATTTTGCATCGTCAAGTATACGTAGAATAACCTCATTCCGAACGGTGAAAATACCGAAGGTGTCAAATATTGCCGTGGTTAGAGTGCCGTTTTTTCACTTTGACCACAATTCACTTTGACCTATCTCGATACTATGCACTACAATACGTATTGACTTCACGTACCTCGCCATGATATCCTTGATTTCTACAACGCCGTTTTGGTTGGCCTCCTTGGCAATGCACTTGCTGAGTTTCTCCGCGATTTCCTTCAATATTCCGAACATTTGCTTCATTTTACCAGTCGTGAAGGTCGGCGTGAACTTAACTCTTAGGCGCTTCCACTTCGGACCACCGAGGAGGAATAAGTGGCCCGATATCGGATCGATCTTCTCGTTGTGGTACAGGCCACGGTCCTGGAAGGCCGTGAACTCCTTCGTCATTATGAACCGGATTATCTCAGGATCGCAGACCACCAGTGTTGGCTTGTGGAAGGAATAGATGCCAAAGATACGGTTCCGTTTGAACTCCAAATACAGGTCGCGCATCAGTTGACCTGGAACACGTGAATGATAAATGTTTCAACTACGTCTGCAACTACGCATGCCCATAGAATAAAAATTTCTTATAAACTGATTCCCCTTACCCACAGATTTTTCTGCAGTGAGTACTGGCCATACACTCCCGAACGGAACTACAGGTTCGGACTGCGCGATTCCCTTAGATCTCCAATAATGATAAGTGACGTGTTTCAGGTACAGATATATTGCACCAGCGATCGTGATCGTTATTCCAAAAAGATGGAAAAGTAAGTTCGTCGAAATCAGCCCCATTGTTCCACTAACTTCGTACGATCAATGACTTATGTTTGTAATTTGGAGACGAACGCTGTGTAACCGGCTCAAGATCGGCTCTCTATGATTGACGATACAGGCTCATCTGCAATGAACGGTCATCAAATGTTTCAACTAGAGCACTAATTCTTATGCTGATAGTGTCTATCAAATTTGGAGACATTTTTTCACTCTACATATTACTAAAAAATTAAACACACTTGAGAAAGTAAATACACTATGCTTTTCCAACCGATTTCACGATTCGGTAAACGATTGCAACAGTTTTCCATCGAGCTCCAAAGTAAATACCGCCATATGATTAATTATGAAATCTTTTTTTCACGGTTTTAGGAAATGTTATTATACCGTCGACCTCGTACCTTAATATTGCGCATCGAGATGGTTCAGTTTTCCTGGGGTAAAATTCAAGATGTCCTAACGCGGAATGAATGAGCCTTAGTGTTTTGAGTACGCTCTATCGGTGGTGTCTAGTCTACTGATCACTTAGACGGCGCGTTGATGTTAATGTTATCGCCGATGGTTGCGAAAGACCGTGAGTATTTGGAATTATGTGTAAACAAAACAAAGATGTTGCTGCTATATGTATGATTAATTTGGAAAGAATATGGAAATAAAATGACGTTAATTAAATTCTTATCATATTATCTTATCGGTTTGTTTACATAAAATATTTATTCTTCAATGTTTAACGTGACTTGTACAATGTGTCAGTTTCATACCGTGTTGCAAGAAATTTGGAGCATTTAAAAAAATTGATGCGTTATTCATTACCAATATTATGAATGGAGTTCCGCATGATGGTCTTAGATTATAAAGCTGTTTGTAACGTCATTTCTTATGTTTAATTCAGCAATATGCTTTCGCTATATTTATTCGAAAAAAGCTCCAGAATTTCTTCAAGTTTTATAAATTCTGACTTTGATAGAACGCGTCAATTTCTCGAAGATTACAGTGTTATCTGATATTACACGAGCATCAATATTCTGGATATAAGTATACGTATGATATTTGCTTCCTGCCAGTTCGCACAGTCAACTCGCTGAAGATGCAGCCTATTATACAGTATGAAATAAGAAGTAATTATCATAACTAAGTAATGGTCGTAAAATACATTCTGCATAGTTTCGATAACGTTATGAAACAATTTATTCGACGAGTACTCGAGGAAACACATACCGTTATGGGTCGGATTTAGGATGGCCATTATTTATTTACGGAAGACCAAAACTCGCCACAATAATTTAACTCTCGTACAAAGACATGACTCATGTTATTTGCCATTCGCAATCTTGGCCATACTCAAAAACAAAAAAATTGCGCTACAACTTTCTTTATGCATTTTTGCGTTGTCAATTTTTATTTTTCTACCAGTCATCTTTTCGTATTTGTTGTTTCTCTACGTTTTTAATTGTTGGTGGTTTGACTTTCAGGATTTCGTTTCGTCGACTTTTTGGTCCTTCGCATTTTTGTACTCCTCCCTTGCCTACTGCATCGCTCCTTAGAGTTCATTCTTTAGCGTGCAGTTTTCTAACGTGCTTCCTGACATTACAATTGTTTTGGAAAGTTCTAACAGTGAAAATGTAAGTTGATCAAACGTTTCAACAATCAATATCACTTATTCTTTATAATCTGCGTATCGATTAAATTATAGTTTCAGATTTATACACAGACGTCAACGTTCCACAATAGTTGCTGAACATTTTTTTTCTCTCACTGAGCAAGGAGAAAAAGGAAAATCGAGACGCATGTCCATATGGACAGTTGTTATCGTCAAGTGGCAGCACGCGGCCCAGTCTATCCAAAGTTAATTAAACGAAGTAAACATCTCGTTACTACAGTCGGACAAATATTGTTTCATCCTCCACTATCTTTCTTCGAGCAGAAGCGTTACTCCGCCTATGGGTCCATGCAACAACTTTCCTTTATCCAGAGGCAGAGGTACTTTCATATCCGGAGCGGGCTTGAAGCGATACTTTGCAAGCAGGACAATGAGGCCCATTTTCGTCTGAAGATAGCCGAATCTCATTCCTGTAAAAATAAATTTAGGAAAAAACGGTGATGCATTATGTTTGATATTCACGTAAGAAACTCACCGATGCAAGTTCTAGGCCCTTCGCCAAAAGGTAGATAAGCGTAACGGTGCCGCTTGGCGATATTCTCATCGCTGAAACGTTCCGGGTCGAATTTCTCTGGCTCAGGGTAAAATTTTGGATCCCTGTGGATGCCAAACACCGGAATGAATATCGGGGTACCCGCCGGAACGTTGAAGCCGCTATTGGGCAAGTCAACGTCCTGATTGCACTCCCTGTTGAGTTGCGGAACGATAGGATACTTCCTTAGGGTCTCTGTGAAACGCGAGAGAAAGGAAGTGAGCATTTAATCCCGATAGATGATTTGATAAACAGAGGCTGGATCAACAAACCAGAAACAACTTTGTGAAGGTAAACCATCTTTGCGATACTCTCGTAAGTTATTCCCCCGAACTGTTTGAGGACGCTGTTTATTTCCTCGGCAACTTTCTCCTGGATTTCAGGATTCAGTGCCATTTCGTAGAGGCAGTAGGTTGCCGTTGTTGACGAAGTTTCGAATCCGGCTAACCAGAAGACGAAGGATTGAGCAGCTCCTTCCTCGACAGTGATCCGTCCACCAGTTTCCTCTGCACGATGCAAGAAATAGAAGAACCATCGTCAATGCAGTTTGACTTTTTTCGAGCGACTTGACGTCCTACCTGAGCCCTGGGTGTCCTTGCCGTCGTCAACCTGGACATAGCCCTTATCCATCAGCTGCATAAGCAGGTCCATAAAGTCATTTCTCACCACTTTAGCAGACTTTCTATACGCCACCATGTCCTTGAACGTTTTCATAAAGAAGTCTGAAGCTCCTTTGTCGGTTGTGCTGAGATTCAGCAGCTTCAAAATCGGTGGGCACGCTGACAGCAGCGTGTTTCTGATTGGATTTGGCTCCAACGTCTTACGACCCCAAAAAAGAAACTCAGAATGTGGGTTCTGCAGACTGTTGCCGTTTATTCCGAACGCGATGGAGGCGATGACGTCAGTGGTGAACCTGTAACCGAGGATTCTTCGCTGAACCATCGCTGAACGACTCCCAGTTCCGCAAGGTCGATCACTCACCTGGCCATGATGTCCTTCACTTCAACGAGATCGCTCTTCTCCACTTCATCGGCAACGCACCGGACGAGATTATCAGTGCAATCCTTAACCGCGCCGAAATAGTTCTTCATTTTAACGGACGTGAACGTTGACAATAACTTTGCCCTCATCTTTTTCCACCTCACACCACCAAGTAGGAAAAGGTGGGACGACATCGGGTCCACTTCCTCGTTTACGTACATTCCGCGGTCGTGAAATTTTGTGAACTCCTTTGTCAGCACGAAGCGGATCAGGTCTGGGTCACAGATTACCAGGGTTGGTCTATGGAATGAATAGATACCGAAGACGCGTTTGCTCTTAAATCGGTCGTACCCGTCGCGCAGCATTTCACCTGAGAACAAAACGAGCGGATGGATTAAAAATGGATGTTAGATGGAATTTCGGCTGTTGAATATCAAGTTGTAACGCACCGATTGACTGCTTGGACATGAGGACCGGTAACAAGTTGCCGAACGGTACTGTTGTTTCACCCTGAATAATCCCTCTCGAACTCCAGTAATTGTAGACGATGTGTTTTAGGTACATGTAGGCGGCACCGATTATTGCAATTATCACACCAAGAATTTGGAGAAGATAGTTGTCCGTGAAAAACACCATCATGATAGACACTGGAGAATTAATTCTTCAGACAGATAAGGATGCTCACAAATGTAATCAACTACATCTAGGGTGTTATAGGAAATCAAAGGTAGCGGCACTACATCCAAGGACTATAGTGTTGGAAACGCACTTGGCACATCAAAAGTTGATAAACTAGAGAGTAGCAACGGTCGTTCGATACTTTTCATATCCCGTCAAATACGTAGCACATAGGCTTACAGAAAGCCTTTATATAGACATCGAACCACTTCCGTATCGACAAGCGCACTGTGGAGTGTGGTAAGTAATAGCTGTAACTTTAGTTTCAGTTACTTCATTGGAATGGTTGACAATATCGGTAGAGCCTCGACGTCGGCGTTATCATGTTTTCAAATTTTTCCAATCATCACGATATTGTTTTTCAGAGCAATTTGAAGAAAACAGTTTCAAAGTATACGAAACTCAAACAAACACCGTACATGGCCAAGAGACGTTTAGTCGGACTGAGAAACGATTGCGTCTTATCTTAAGACCTATCTAAAATCTAATGAGTAATTAAATGTGGGCAAGAATAACTTGGAAACATATTGTGGAACCCGTGGGCCAAAAGTAGCATGTGAGAATGACTTGTTTTAGGATTAATAACGCAATCGAATTGTATAATAGCCAAAAACTCAATTTGCTAATAATTGCTTCTGAAAGAAGAGAAGGAAACAATTTTTAACTAAGGCGCCCAGTACAGTTTTTTTTTTTACAATAAATTAATGTAGTCCAAAACGACTTGTTTCATAATCAAAGTTTATTTAACAGCAAAAAAAAAAAAAAATGTTGAAAATACAAAATTTGTTTGACAAGAAATTTTCTACCTCGATGATGCAATTCATCCTCACGATGCCTCATATCTTTCAATCAACCATTCCTTATTGTCGAACATAGGGCATCGAAAATAAAAACGACCAGGCCTCTGATTCTGCAAAAATCTATCCTGCAGAGTAAAAGTCCTACGGAAAATATCTTACAGGATTTTTTCTGGAGAAATCTTACTCTACAGAATGCGATCCCTCAGAGTTCGTTTCTACGGAAAGCGAAGCCTAATTTATTCTAGATTTGGGAGTGATACAGTCACCTTTAACGTATTTATCAAGGAATCGATTTGAGTTGTGGTTTTGGAAATGGACTAATTCTTTTTAACCTTTGAACTTATTGAAACTCTGTAGAAACGCATAGTAATTTAAACATAAATCAATCGACAGATTTTTCTTTTCCAATTCCTTACGTTAATACGATGAGGAATGGTGACTTCGAAGGACATGATGCGTCAAAAGAACGAATTCGGTCATCGGTGTAGAAAAATCCGTGCGACAGAAATTTTTTTCACAAAACGTTCTTTCGATATGAAATGAACTTTGGTCAAGAACTACGTTGATTATCTTTTGAAAGAGGATGTACTGGTACCCTTAAGGCCGTTCTTTGTTTCTTTACCTCATTAACTGCACGTCCAAGATAAGTGTTTTGACGCCGTGACTTGTGGATTATTTCGAACTTGATAACATGAAAATAGACTCGTTAACATTATTCATGAAAATATCTCCGACACGCTTACGAAGAATTATCTCATCTGCCTAAAGATTAGGAAACCAATGCGCTGCAGCACCGAAATGACTCAACGTGTCGATGCATTCTATTCGTAACGATGGGTGGGTACCGAAGTATCCATGATACTTCACAATTAGTGAGAGACTCCAGCTAGCCTCGATGATAATTTTCTACGAGTTGAAACGTTATTCTTCTTCACGTGGGGGAGAGCCGGGTCAAATGGGGACGTTAGTAAGGGAATGGATATAATTTGGCTATTCCGATGAATGAGACATTGTCTACTCATTTCCGTCATCTGTGGAACTTTATCTGGCCACCATCAAGAGGTAAATTACGAATGTTTTATCATTGGATCAAAAATATTATTTTATCTTCAAGTAGAGAAATCCCCATTTTGCCCGAAGGTGCAGGTAAAATGGGGACCACGGGAAAATGATGAAAAAAAATATTTACTTACAGTGGGAATGAAATAACTTATTGCACAAACGACAATTACTCTTGCAGTTGAGTAAAAGTTACAAAAACACCATTTATTATTTATCTGAACAGTCACACACATTGTCTGCGCTCGCATCGTCAACATTAGAATAATCGTCGGATTATGACTGCCGGTTTGACTTGCTTTTGTAATTACTGGGCATTTGGAATCGATAAATAATCCACTTTGGTTCAATACCCTGACTTTTATTTGTTTACCGCATTGATAGGGCATGAATATACACGAGCCAATATCTCCAGTTTACCCTGCACCCAGGCTTCCCATTTTGTCCGATCAGGCATTTATGTAAACAAATGTGGTTCCACCACGCTATCGTGAAGTGAACCAACAGGTCCAATGTGTATAAACTTGTTTGTTTGATCCTGAAATAATATAAATTCCCGTAATTGTTTATGCTTCTTGTAAGGTAACACCATACAGAATTTCGGTGGCGCACAACGCAAATTGGAACGACTGACGCAGCCAACATAACCGTAAATATTACAGCTGAATCAGGATACAGTAAGTATGATCATTGGTAAAACCATATTTTTCATATGTTGAGCATTTAGAACGCCGCGTGTTTTCGTATTACATAATTTATGAGGTCAGCAGAGACAGCAATTTCAACTTTTGGTAGTAGCGGCTGGATGCGTTGAGATGGTATTGTATGTATAGGATATAATTTGAATTGCGTAATTTCTTATTCTTCTTTGTATTATTTATGCATTACTTGTTAGTTTTACCATGATTTTATAGTATTATATTTCCATTTCCATTGATTTGAATTATAATTCAAATATTTATAAATGCTAAATTAGGCTTTGAAGCATTATCGTTTTTCGATTCGAAGTTTCACTCCTCCTTTCGGACTAAGAACAAAGTTCCCCTTGTCCAGTTCGATCGGTACTTTCAAGTTCGGACTTGGCTTGAATCGGTATCTGGAGAGTAGGCTGACGAGGCCAACCTTCGTCTGAATCAAACCGAACCTCATGCCTAAAACGATACGGAAAATAAAAGCAAGCGAACGACATTGGTTGAAGCTTCGCGATATGCAGAGTGACGAAAGTAACATACCAATACAGTTTCTGGGCCCCTCGCCGAATGCCAAATAAGAGAACTGGTGCCTCTTGGCGATGTTCTCTTCGGTGAATCTTTCGGGGTCGAATTTCTCCGGGCTTGGATAAATTTCGGGATCTCGGTGAAGCCCCAATACGGGAATGAGAATCGGAGTTCCCTTTGTGACGCAAAGTCCGGTATCAGGAAGTTCAATATCCTTGGTACACTCTCTGTTGAGAACCGGAAGCGAAGGATACTTCCTCAGCGTTTCTGTTGGCGGAAAAAATTGTCACTAGCGATTGTCTTTATTTGCGGTACGAAATTGAGTGATAATTATTCGAAAAAACGTACCGGACACAACTTTGTGAAGATAGTGCATCTCCTTGATGCTTTCGTAATTTATGCCCCCAAACTTGACCAACACGGTGTTTATCTCCTCGGCAACTTTTTCTTGGATATCAGGATTCAGTGCCATTTCGTAAAGGCAGTAGGTTGCCGTTGTTGAAGACGTCTCAAAGCCGGCCAGCCAGAACACAAAGGCTTGAGCAGCTCCTTCCAACATTGTAATCTTCACTTTGTCGGCATCTACGAGTCGGGATTAAAGGCAATACAGTTTCTGCGTTTTTCGCGAGTTTGATTATCATCATACCCGACGTTGTGTCAACCGATTCCGTATTTTCGTCACTTTGTAAGTAGCCCTTGTCGATGAGTTGCATAACCAGACCCAAAAAGTCCTTCCTAGCCACGTTGTTGGCCGTTCTGTACTGCACCGTCTCCTTGAAAGCGTTTATGAAAAAGTTGGATATTTCCTGGTCGATTACTCGGATGTTGAGGAGATGCATGATGCTCGGGAACATTATCGCAAGCGCGTTTCTCAATGGTCTTGGCTCGAAGACCTTTCTGCCCCACTTCCGGAACTCTGCATCTGGATTCTCGATGCTGTTGCACTGGACGCCGAAGGCTGCTGACGCGATCACGTCAGTGGAAAACCTGCAATCGCGATCATTACGTATCGTGAAATTGGTTCATCAGAGTAGACTGACCTTGCCATCAGATCCTTGACCTCGATAAGTTCAGATTTGCTGGCTGTACTCAAAACGGAGGAAGCCAGAGTATCGGAACAGTTTTTGATGGTGAAAAACATTTGCTTCATCTTGCTTGCAGTGAAGGTCGGAGTAAACTTGGTCCTCAGATGCTTCCATTTCGCCCCTGGTACCAAAAAGAGATTCCCAAGAACAGGATCGGCTTTCTCGTTTATGTATAAGCCACGGTCATGAAAGTGGGAAAACTCCTTCGTCAGAATGAAACGTATCAGCTCCGGATCGTTTACGACAAGCATGGGCCTGTAAAACGTGTAGATACCGACGACTCGGCTGTTTTTGAATTTCATGTACGTTTCGCGAAGGAATTCGGCTGCCATATGAACAAAAGTAAAGATTGTTCGGAAATCGAATTATCTTAACCTCATCGTCTAATCGATTAGTTTTACTCACCAAGCGAAGTCTGGACTGATAATACGGGCCACAAGCTTCCAAATGGGACAATTATTGGCTTGACGTAATCAACGTTTCTCGAATGCCAGTAATTGTAGGTCACATATTGCAGATAGATGTACACACCACCGACCACAGCGATTGTCAATCCGAATAGTTCAACGAGCAGATATTCCAAGTGATTCCCCATGTTTTTATAATGCAAGATTCCAATTGACGTCGAGCTGTGACTGCTGATACGACCACCTCAAGTTAGTTCGGCCACTTTATACACTCCTTTTTTCGTGTTGGTATCCATGGCCTAAGCTATACTGCGAATTTTGGATTATGTAACAGACTACGCTTTAGAATGATTCAACAAGTCAACGGTCGAGGTATTCGCACTCAAGATTATGTATAGTCTAAAATATTAGTGCTGGTATCCAAATCCGTGTATCATGCACATTGATCGATTGAAAAAGAGAAGGTCAAATTGTTAGGTAATAATCCGTGGTTCGTGAGGTAAAAACCGAAGTTTTCATCAAAGCATAATTGTCATTCTATATGCTGACCGTAAATCAGTGTTCACCACGCGTTCTTTCTCAGGACAAACAAGAGTGATCTCATTGAATTGCAAATGCTGATTATTCCTTGCTAATGTTTATCACATGCTATGTCGAATGTGTTTTAAAACTCCTACTGAACTCGGGACTTTTACCTTACTGATTTCCATATTTACGACTTTAGTATATGCATTTGCATGTTACATACTTGGAGAATCCATGATGCGACTGGTAATATATCCGCATCTACAAGGTCAACCTAACTCCGTTACAATCTAATCTGACCACAGTCTTTCTTACTTTTTCTATTTCTTTCTCGCTCAGGCTGGTGAATGAAATCTGGAATCAGGTATCCACACAATTAACATCAGTATATTTTGCGAATGATGAGTCCCAATAGAGCGAGCGAGGTAGGAAAGGTTATGCATTCGCGTACCGTGTTCTGTTATCACGAGTTTTTGAATAATTTTGGACGATTTGACGATTAACTGCTACTTTATTTCTCGGTATTTGGTAGAGCTTCAGCCTCGAAGCAAATCTCAAATACAACGAAGTGACCGGCGCCGAGAAGTGTGTTAATTTTGTAAATCAAATTCAACGTACAGTGCTGTTATGAACTGATCCGAGCATTGGCAATTTAATTAAATCAAACTTGATTATTTCTCAGAGGAGAAATATCTATTATAATTAACACGTGCTATTCAGGTTATTTAAACTATCATGACAAAAAAAAGGTATAGCTGAAAAGTAGCAAAAAACTGTTTCCGACGCCAGCGTCAGATTTTGCGAAATATAAGATTTTTTCATCTTCATCAATGTTTCTAAACAAGCAAGTGTATCTTCTTTTACGATTATCGGTTTGGTTTGCGAAAACTATTTGTTGCCACAGAAAAACAATTTTTTGGTGTTTCAAATTAAAGTTACGAGTCGGATTAAGTTCATAACTATTTAAATTTATTCATCAATTGTTCAAAACTTTTTTTTTTCCATATTTGCCATTTCTACTTTACTTACAGACCTTATAAAATTTTAATCAATACACTTGCCCAAAGACTCACGAATCGTTCTCGAATTGCAGCAACACAATTTCATGTCAAATGTATTCGAGAAAAAAAGTCCACCTGTTCGTTGTAGTCACGATTAAATATCAGGTCTCTACTACTGCACGGTATTATCGCATTTGGATTCGGAGTGTCACTCCGTTTGCGGGAACCTGGACAAAGTTAGTCTTGACTATCATCAGAGGTACTTTCACACCCGGGCCTAATGTGAAGCGATACTTGGACAGCAAGCTGACGAGTCCAACTTTAGTCTGCAATGGAAAGAAAAACTAATTCATATGATCTTACGACGAAAAATGTTGGTCGCAACGTACCAATGCAATTCCACGGCCCTTCACCAAACGGTAATTAAGCGTACTGATATTTCTGGGCGATATTCTCCTCGCTGAATTTTTCGGGGTTGAATTTTTCTGGTTCTGGATATATTTCGGGGTGCGAATGGAGTCCAAAAACAGGAATGATCAATGGAGTTCCCTTTGTAATTCGGTGCCCGGTCCCCGGTAACTCAATTTCTTCGATGCACTCTCTGTTGAGTATCGGAGTGACCGGGTACTTTCTCAGTGTTTCTGCGTAGATGGTGAAGAAAAAATTGATGGTACACCTGTTAAAAGAAAAGCATGTTTTTTATTGAAATGGAAGAAAAACTACGAAACGCTTACCGGAAACAACTTTGTGAAGATACGGTATCGCCTTCACACTCTGGTAGGAAAGGCTTCCGAATTCTTCAAGGATGTCGTTGATTTCTTCGGCCAATTTGTCCTGGATCTCTCGATGCAGTGCCAACTCGTAGAGGCAATGCGTCATCGTTGATGATGACGTGTCGAAGCCGTCAACCCAAAAGATATAAGTCTGCGCGGCTCCCTGGAGCATTGTGATTTTTTCCTCGCGATCATCTTGGGTGAGACAAAATTCTTAGAATGTTGATCTACAGTGATATGGAAATCACTGCGTCTTTAAAGAATCTTGGAGTTCATCAATTACGAAAAGTTTATTATTTTTACCTGGTACGGCCGCTGATGACCTCTCATCGTCATTTTTTATGTAACCTTTGTTCATCAACTGCATAACCGAGTCCAAAAAATTCTTGAACCCCAGTAGCTGAATAACGAATACCTTCGACGTAAGCATAGGCGGCAAATGTGCCAGCAATTATTACGCCGATAAATTCGACGAGAAAATAGTCGGAACAAATGATCATTTTTTCAGTTTTTATTAACGTAAAAAAGGAATCTCAAAATGCTTTTGCAGATTTTTTCCGTTTTCGATTACAAATTCTTTGAGTCGCTTGGCATCAGCCCGTCACTGAGACGGTAATTCACTGACGATTAATACCTTACTTTCGGAAATGCGTGGCTTCAACATGCGGAAGTTGTTTTAACGAACGATGCATCTATTCGTATGATTTCTCGTGGATGCAACGGTTCACTTTAAAACTCAGTCTAACACGGATACATCTCCCACCGTTTCTCTTCAAAATCACTTCGTTATGCATAAATATAAGTATTTGTTTACTAACTTTACTGGAACCCTCGTATGGTTATCTGCCGAGATAATTATGTTCAATACTACAATGACGATGTTAGGAAACGTCGAGTATTGCAACACATATCAGATTTTAAGATTATGGAAAAATAAGTAGGAAGTGGAAGAAACAAACAAAATGAAGGGTCAAGTTGTTCAATATAAAATAAAAATTATAAATAACAGAAGTAAATGGGATCTAGCAAAGGCGTTCCGTAACTGAAAGGAACGTACAGCATGTTTCATCTCATCTCTGATGGATAATGCAGCATTTTTTTTTCTCAACGTTGGTAATAAATTGTACTGGAAGGTATAACAACCAAAACAATTAGCTCTTGACTCTTCAAGAGATACAAAAATCAATTAACACAACTTGAATACCGAAGAAAATACACTCTCGTGTTGTCTAATCGCCAGTATCAAAGTTATCCTTGCGTGAAAGAAAGAATAAAGACATGTCATTGTTGACTTAATCCATCAAAAAATTTGGTCACCCGTTATCGTAGAAAAGAATTTCGATACAATCGCAAATGCATTAGGTGCGGATAGAAATTCTGTGACTTAGCTCTTTCCCGTGCGCAGATGTTGGCTGGGATGTTAAGTACTTATGATTTTTGAATGTTTTAGCAGTACTCGCACTTAAACCATTTTGTGAAGTATTGGAACAATGGTTTAGTTATCTGTTGGTACAAATCGATATTGGGAGAGTGATATAATGGTACTTTATTTGGGTAGAAAACATGATCTGAAGGGTTTGTCATATTACTTATCATTTCAACTAAAATAATAATTTCATTCACCATTTCACTGCTGACAATCGTAGATCTCTAATTTGTTCAAGTCACATGAAACTCAGAAAAGACGAGAAACGAGAAAAATTTTCATTGTTTGACTTTAGAATTTGTAATTTTGTTTTCCAAATTGCCTTAATGATCGTGTCAGTCTTCGATAATATGTTATTTTGAAACTGAAGAGACTAAGAGACTAATTCATGCGCAACCGACGTAAGTAGTGAAAAATTGATTTTTATTTATTTATTTATTTTGTAACTGAAATATTTAAAATCTTGCAGAGATATGTTTGCTGCGGATTTTTTAGAACATCAAGTGTAGCCTGGGATATTTGGTCCGAGCATCCAGTTTCACTCAAAGCATCCACCAAACGTATTATAACCGTAATAACCAATTAGAGTAAGAAGTTGCTTTTTCATTATCTGCCACTATAACTGTACATCTTAGAGCATATACAGTAATATTGTAAGAAACGACTGATCTTACGGCGGATGGATTTTATATTGTGATAGCTAAAATGTGACGTTATCAACCTCAGATAATCACTAAATCCCAGCGGTAACTGTAAAAAATTTTTTCCACCACCTTCTTTAAAAGTTTTGTTCTCGAAACCTGTGAAATGTATATACAGGTATCGTTTTTCCAAACAGGGAATCTTAAACTTACATGGCACAAATATTACACATTGACTCCGTCGCATTATCGCATTTGGACACGCAATGTTACCCCGTTTAAGGCCATCTGCACAAAGTTTGCCTTGTCCATTATTAAAGGCACGTCCAAGTTCGGACCTGGAGTGAAACGGAACTTTGACAACATCCTGATCAGGCCAACTTTAGACTGCACCAACCCGAACCTCATACCTGCAATTAAAACGGAATCAAATCAGTTTGAACCTGTGTTAATAATCGAAGGCTACAACACCAACGTACCGATGCAGTTCCTTGGGCCCTCGCCAAATGGCAAGTAAGCGTACGGGTGTCTCTTGGCAATGTTTTCCTCATTAAACCGTTCCGGGTCGAATTTCTCTGGTTCTGGATATAGGTCGGGGTCCCAATGGATTCCAAGAACCGGGACAATAATCTTAGTACCTTTGGTTGCTCGGAAGCCGGTACCAGGCAGGTCAATATCCTCGGTGCACTCTCTGTTGAGCAACGGAACGACTGGGTACTTCCTCAGCGTTTCTGTGGATCACGGTTGAACATTAACTGATGTTTGGTCAAAGGACCGAGCCGTTCCGCAATGTGTAAAATATACTGTTGAGAACAACTTGCCAGAAACGACTTTGTGAAGATGGGGCATCGCTCTGATGGACTCGTAAGTTACGTCCCCGTATTCTTCAAGGACTCTGATTATTTCCGCGGCTGTTTTCTCCTGCAATTCCTGATTCAGCGCCAACTCGTAGAGGCAATGGGTCACCGTTGACGATGATGTGTCAAAGCCACCAACCCAGAAGACGAATGCTTGCGCTGCTCCTTCGTCCATGGTAATCTTCTGCTCGTCGACTTTTTTTTTTTAAATAAAAACTATGACAACTTTCTCTCTTCTATTTTTTGTAAAACAGAAACTACTACACATGAGAGAGGAATCTTATGTAAGTAATCCAAAGCAAAAATTGGCAAAATACCTGTCCCAGGCAGCGGTGCTTTTTCGTCGTCATTATGAACGTAGCCTTTATATATAAGCTGTATGACCAAGTCTAAAAAGTCTCTTCGAACGACGTTATTGGCCGTTCTATATTCTACTGCTTCCTTGAAAGCGCCCATGAAAAAATTGGTGACATCCTCGGGAATCGCGGTAAATTTAACCAGTTTACGCAAAATTGGAAAAGCAAAAACAAGTCCGAGTATACCCTTTCTTGGGGCAAAAAACTTTCTACCCATCGCCCGGAATTCAGCATCTGGATTTTCTAGGCTGTTACAATCAATACCGAAAGCCACTGAAGCGATCACGTCGGTGGAAAACCTTTGACGAGAGAAACGGAAGATGGTTAGTACTTGGATACATTTCTACCAGCTCAATGAAACCTGGACCTCTATAGAGGTAAACTGACCTTGCCATAAGATCTTTTATCTCAATCACTTCAGAGTTTTGAGCTTTTTTCTCGACTATCAGTGAAAGTCTGTTGGAAGTTTCTTTAACCGTAGGGAACATTTGTTTTATCTTGCTGGAAGTGAACGTGGGAGAGAACTTGTTCCTCAAAAATCTCCATTTGGCACCAGGCAGTGAGAACAAATGTCCGGACAGTGGTTCAGTCTTTTCATCGCAGTAAACCCCACGGTCGTGGAAATGCGGAAATTCTTTTGTAAGAACAAAGCGTAAGAGGTCTAGATCGGCGATGACGAGGTTAGGCCGGGTAAACAAGTAAACGCCAATAATTGGATGTTTCTTATACTCCGAGTAGATATCTTGGAAAAGTTCACCTGCGACATACCAGAAAATTATTTACACTCACGAAATTAATCCTCGGTTAAAAGGGCACATACCAATGGCTGGGTGGAAAAATTATCTGTCTCGCTCGTGACATTTTTTCACCGTAAATTCAGTTGTTATCAATGTTAGACTCCGTACAAAACTCGCCGTTGCGCTCCGAAATTCATGCAAGCTCCGTTTTGGGGATATTGTATTATTATATTTCTACATGCAGGGGCGAGGTGACAAAATGTGCCCATTAAGGAGAAAAAGCTTCGAACGGAGATTTGAATCAATGGTTGGAGTAGGTATTATTTGCATTCTTGCAGCGAGGAGTTTTGTATGGAGTCTAACTATTCTACCAACTAAATTTACGCCGCAAAAATTTCACGAACGAAACAGCCGGTTTTTCATTCAACCTTAGCTGGAGATAACCGGTTCTTCACGTGCAGTCCAGAATAGGCGGTTCTTCAAGCGGAAACCGAGATAACCGGTTTTGCAAGCGAAACCCGAGATAGTCGCTTGATCGACGCAGTCGTCGATACGGAGTGAGTCATTTGAAACTCCAGAAATGGAAGGAGCTTAGTGGATGAATTAGCACCGTACTCATCAAGCCAATCTGGCAAATCTTTGGTATAACGTCGAGAAGTCATTATTGTTGTTGTCAAAGTAAGATTCGAAGACTACATATAGATAACCACCGTGAATAACAAACGGTAACGAAGATGTGGCAAAAATGAAAAGACGGCAGCACGAAATGTCGACAATTAGGTTCACCTTGGCATGTGAAAGTCATGTTTATTCACAGGCGTATATACTGAACATTCGTTAGATTGGCTGAGGGGTTGGGCTTCATTCATCGACACAGCTCCTCCCATTATTACAGTTTGAATTGAATCACTCTGTATATACAAATCAATCATTTATAGTTCGGCTGATGCAAAAACACTTGACGGCACTTTGTTATACCTATTGAACGTTTTCTTGTTGTGACGGGCTTGATGTGGCCAAAAGGAATGATCGGCTTTGGAGAAATTACATTTCTCGAACTCCAGTAGCTGAAGGACACATATTTTAGGTAGGCATAGACAGATATGACAAGGGCAATTATTATCCCGGCAAATTCCAGGAGGAAATAGCTGGAGTGAACCACCATGTTTTCTGTACCTTCCAATGTACAGAAATATAATTTAAAAACTTTTCTACGTTTGTCAGGCTTTTCAACCTGAAAATCTTCACTTCGATAAAACTTTTCTCACAGCACCGGATTTCGTGAATCTTTAATCCTGCGCAGAAAAATCTCTTTGTTCAGTTCTTTTGTTTTGTTCGAAACAACGCGAAACCAACTCCATGCATCGTCGCAATATTAGTCAACCTCCACTCGAGACCGGAGCTCTACGTG
Source organism: Neodiprion fabricii (assembly GCF_021155785.1). Lineage (NCBI taxonomy): Eukaryota > Metazoa > Arthropoda > Insecta > Hymenoptera > Diprionidae > Neodiprion > Neodiprion fabricii. The sequence continues at coordinate 19,689,062 of NC_060245.1, forward strand.
AAACATGTTATCGGGTTATATACTTTGCCATCCCCTCTTCCCCCACTCGGTTTTTCCCGGAATTTCCAGGTGACTTCCTCCACTGCCTTACTCTCAATGCATAGCTATCTGAGGAAGTGCAAACAGTGACGAGATAATTCCATTCTTAAATGTTGAACGTGTTTACAAAAGTGCCTACCATACATTCACTAAAGAATTAAACATGGCCTGAGCACCTCGTTCATTCGAACTTCTATATTGACAAAATTATGTACCCTCATCAAATGATCAAGATGAGTAGTTACTTGAGTAGGTACTGTGAGTAGGTTTTGTCTGGAACATGATTTTGATGAGATTGAATCGAGACTTTCGCGCACTCAGCGATATGTTTATTTCACTGAATTTGGAAAAAAAAACACTGTCAAGTTCCGAAGATTTGAGTAAGACAGAGTTAGTGCCGTAAACGTATTTGATGTTTCATCGCGATATCTAATCATTTCAGATAACCTGCTGGTCAAGTCACCCAAAAACGTCGTGATAATATGCTGTAAGGCATGATACATAACCTCACTTCACTTTGAGTATCCTTATCAGTTCCAATTTGACAGACAAATGATTTAAGAAAAGTAACCATTTCATGTATACATTTTTCCGTACATGTGATTCACTTGAAATTTTGTATCCATGGGCTTTTGGGGTCGCTGATTATAAATCTGAACGTGAAATTCCAAAATTCAAAATGGCGGATTCAATATGGCGAACATATGTTCAAAAAGTGATTTGATTTTGATAAAAACTTGACGGTACTTGGTTTTCGGGGTCACTGATTACGAATCTGAACTCGAAATTCGAGAATTCAAAATCGCGGATTCAATATGACGTACAGACAGAAACAAGAAAAAATTTTCGGTTTGTATTAAGTTTGCGCAAAAATTGACATTTGAATTTTCACGGTAGATTAGCAGAAAATGCTTTTTTCGTGGAAAAGTACTAATTTCGAGCATTTGTTTCCATGTGCTATTTTTGCAATAAATAAATAAATAAATAAATAAATTTTGTGTTTTTTTTAGAAATTTTTATAAATATTTCAGCGATCATGTGCAACAAAAAAGATTCGGCAGGTGTTACCAAAACTGTAGTTGAGTAATTAAAACGCTGCAAAAGAATGGTGGGACGCTGAGTGTCCCAGCGTGAATTAAAAGATTAAGCCAGATAAGTTCCCCCTAGTGGAATGACTTGCAATCAGTCCTCACATATCCGTTGACGATTAAGGTTACAACGTTCCTTGAGATTTCACGCACTTCAGACTTTCTAGAGAATCCCGATACAATCTTGCGGTTGGTATGCGATAAGCCTTTTTATTCACAAGTTACTGTGCCGAGTCAACTTTTTTACAACAGGATAGTATTCTGTGGTATTGAGGTCGGTGATTACGAATCAAAAATCAGATTTTGTAAAATTCAGTGAGTAAAAGTATTGTAAGCTCGAACCTTGAGAATCGATTCAAAGAATCTGTGCTTGTTTATGAATATGTATTTAAACTGAAGTGTTCTGTAAAAAAAAGAATAATTAAAATCATGCGTATTGATAGTTGGCATGGACATGCTGAGCGAGAAATGCACACGAGCAGATCATCAAAGTTCGTAAACCTGGACACGACAAGATCTGTAAACCGGGCTTAAGTCTAAATTCAAAACAGTTAAATCGTACTCTTTTTTCCCTGCACAGGTTAATACGAATGATTTTGAATCATAAATGTCAAACATGAAACAGTCAGTAATCTCAGTTGTGAAATGGAGGAACATCCGAAAACTGGCTGGTTTGTTAATTACAAGAACGCATCGTGGAAAAATTGACTCGTAAATTCTCCAGCCGAAGATTATTTTGAGGTTCGAAGTAATTGACAAATTTCTCATATCGATTGATCGCTATCTGCCGTCGATCGGCACCAATTGCTTTCAATAGGAACTACCGGTTTGTTATCAATGTTTTTCAAACTCCTTTAGCCAAAGGTTATAAATCTTATCGACAGAGAGCATATAATGCAAGATTTTGCGAATTTAAACGTCATTGTCAGAAAGGCGCTGATGCAGTTTAAATTTGGTGTTGGGTTGAGACATTTTTCAAATCCCGTCCAACCACTTTCGAAATACATTCACGTGATTCGATAAAATTTCGATGCAAATACTCTATCTTAGTTTGGATGCCAATGGAACCTAACATTTTACTGCAACTGTAACATTATCATACGATTACGCAAACACTTCATACGCGTAATACCTCGATACCAATACTCGTTTCGTGTCGTTTGGCAGATAAGAGTAAGTAGGATTGATAAAAAGCCACGTGCGAATTCGTATAGTCATTTCGTATCTACCAGGAGTTATCTGTAAACCAGCGCCAACAGATAAGCAACCGAAATTACATCTTATGTCTGTACTACCAGTTCTGAAAAGATTTGCATACCTTATCGACTGAGTTTGCGTCAGCTGCCAAGTCACGTGCTTTTATAAATAGCGTGGCGGACCTCTTACATTGGTTCAGTTGCCTATCTAGTCGCGCTGAGCACCCAGGTTTACAGAAAAGTTGCTGTACGTTGTTCTGATTTTGGTTCCGGCCAGGGTTTGCTTTATAGATTCTAATTAGGTGACAAATCATTATTACGAAATTCCTAAGAATCTATAAAGATGTTATTTCTCGGACCTGAAAGACATTTTCGTCAGAAGTTATATCTTTGGAGTAGTATACATATAATAAAATAATAATTTCAACATTTTTTAATTTTTATCGTTTGTTCCCATCATTTTAAGCAACAACTCTGTCAAGTTTCAAATCGTTCTTTTTATTTATACCAAAGTCATAAAAAACGAAATAAATTGTTATAAAAATCACTGGTATTTTTTATTTCAAGCTTTCGCAGTTTTGAGGCATGTCTTCCGGTTGATGTAGCGGCTTGAGACTTTACACAGAGATTTGTTCAATGATTTTGAACAGATTGGGATGGCGTTCCAATCTAAATTTCTCCACCACCAAATAAGGATCACCCTGATACGGTTAGATGGACTAAATTTTTGTCATAAAAAGACTAGCATTTTCTATTTTACTTTTACAAGTACGGCCAATGTACGTTATCGCTCTTCGGCGCGAAGCACTACTTCATCTCGATTCTTCTTCGATTCTTCATCTGTGATTCTTTCGAAGGTTTTATTCTATCTCTTTACAAGCTTTTAAACCTCGCCTAGGTTCCGGGTAACAAAGCTTTTAGACATTGAGCCAAAATGACGAAATTGACTTGAGTGTGTTGAACAAGTTTGTCCGAAAGTAAAGGCAATCAAGTATAATATATACTTTTTTTTTCAAAAGAATGCAGTTGTAGCATAAGAACTTTATTTTTCAACTTGACTTACGTAGTTACGGTGATATAAAAGAATGTTTATGATAAAGCTGATTATCGCTCTTCGATGCGAAGGACTATTCCATTACTGTCAGGGCAGTGCACGAGATTTCCTTTGTCCATGACCATCGGTACTTTCAGATTTGGTCCAGGTTTGAAACGGTATTTGGAAAGCAAACTGATGATCGCAACCTTCGTCTGTACCAGACCGAACCTCATGCCTGCGAAAACATCAAAAATCAATCAGTTTATATCCAATCGAATTAGTCATATTTGAGAGCCACAAGATCAACTTACCGATGCAGTTCCTCGGCCCCTCACCAAACGGTAAATAAGTGTACTGATGTCTACTTGCGACGTTCTCCTCATTGAATCGTTCGGGGTCGAACTTTTCTGGTTCTGGATAAATGTCTGGGTCCGATTGAATCCCGAGGACTGGGATGACTATCGCAGTCCCTTTTTCGATACGCAAACCAGTGCCGGGCAGCTCAAACTCTTTCGTGCACTCTCTGTTCAGAATTGGTACTGATGGATACTTTCTCAGGGTTTCTGAAAAAAGCGAGAGAACATTGTACAGCACTTCGTTATGGGACTCGGTGGTTGTGGTTGAAGGAATTGTTATTGAAAGAAACCAACCGTCAACGACCTTGGCAAGGTAGGGCATCGCCTTGACGCTGTCGTAAGATACGCCTCCTAATTCTTGTAGAACTGTGTTTATTTCATCGGCCACTTTGTCTTGCAAGTCTTGATGTAACGCCAACTCGTAAAGACAGTGGGTCACGGTTGATGAAGATGTCTCGAAGCCAGCCAACCAGAAGACGAAAGCTTGAGCAGCTCCTTCCATCATTGTGATTCTTTCAGAGTCAAGCGCTGCGCAGGCAAAATAATTCTCAGTTCATTTCCCCGTTTCAATTATTTGAAAATCAACGAAACGAAAGATTACCTGATGATTGCGCCGGTTTCAGCTCGTCGTCATTTTTCACGTAGCCTTTGTTCATCAGCTGCATGATAAGATCCATGAAGTCCTTTCGAACTATGTTATTGGCTTGCCTGTACTCGACGGTTTCCTTGAATGCACTGATAAAGAACTTGGTAACATCCTTGTCGGTTACAGGCATACGGAATGTTTTCAATATGGACGGGGCGAAAAATGATAGAAAATTTGTCAATGGTCTGGTCGCAAAAGCTTTTCGACCCATCTTTCGAAATTCCACATCAGGATTTTCAATGCTTTTGCAGTCTAGACCGAAGGCCGTTGAGGCTATAACGTCGGTGGAGAACCTTCATTGAAAAAAATAAGGTAACGTTAATTCCCACTAAACAACGTTAAATTGATTTCAATTAAATTTGTAATTATTCAACCAATTATAAACCAACCTTGCTACGAGATCTTTCACTTCGACCAATTCCGAATTCTTCGCTTTATCCGCCACAAACGCGGCGAGTGTCTCAGAACAATCTTTGACGGTGAAAAACATTTGCTTCATTTTACTTGAAGTGAATGTGGGGCTAAACTTGGTCCTCAAGTACTTCCATTTCGCACCAGGGACCGCAAACAGATGTGCCGACAGAGGATCGATCTTTTCCTCGGAATATACTCCACGATCGTGAAAGTGCGTAAAATCCTTTGTAAGAACAAGGCGTATGATATCGGGATCGTTGATCACAAGCGCAGGCTTGTGAAAGGTGTAGACACCGAAAAAAGGGTTTTTCTTAAACTTCAAGTACGCATCGCGGAAAAATTCACCTGTAACAGAGATACGAAGTTTGTGCTATAGTGTTTCGAAATGACTTCGGAACCAAAGTAAATTTGTATCGGAAAGACCGTTGACTCACCCATCGAATATTTGACTGAAAACACAGGCCACATACTGCCAAAAGGAACAATTGTCTCATAGGATACGACATTTCTTGAACTCCAATAATCGAAGGCCACATACTTGAAGTAGACGTAAATGGCACAGAGGACCGCAATTATTATCCCCAAGAATTCAACAAGAAAGAACGCCGAGTAAAGCGCCATCGTTTCGATATCCGATACCAATCAGAGGGCTGAAAATATTCGACACAATTACTTATATAGTTTTGTGGAGAAAAGATTCGTGATCAATCCGGGAACACTTGCAATCTACTTTTATGTCCTTCTGAGGCAATATCGAGCAAAATTAGGCCTGGATAAACTCACGGATGATTTGATATTTTTCACCTATTGTGTCGCGCAATGCTTTCTTCTTACGCTTCTTGGATGTTCACTTCAAATTTCTTGGAGCGATTCTCTTTATACAATCGTATCGCTGCTTTGACGAAGGAACGATAAGTTCTTAGAGATTGTTCGCGAAACAATGCTCCACACTGCCGTCCTCCGCGGCTTTTATACGGGGTTTTAGCAAATCAAAATGCCTCTGCGAATCTCTCGTGATAACCCCACGGTGACCCGACTAACAACAAATATTTCCCCCAAGTCTTGAGAGTGATTCGTCTAACGACGTGTGACGTTCACGACCTACCAGCAGATTAATTTCGCCAAATACTCACGATGATTCAACAGTATTCCGATTATGTTTATACCGAAATAATGTTTCTCACAATCGCGTAAACTCGCGACTTTTTAATAATTTTTTACTCCATGTGCACGATCTCCGGGTTTTCGGTTCAAATTAAGGTAGAAAAGAATTTCCGACTGCCAATCTTCGGCCAAAGAATAGATCCTTATATCAGCAGAATCCCCACTTGGGTATTCGGTTGCTAGCACGTTCTATCTATAAAAACATGAGTGGCTGATAATCACAGCGGACCAAATAGGAATAGCCTTGGTAAAAAATAACAAAAATTACGCACAAATTTACATATATGTATCTTCAACTACGTAAGTATCTCCATTGATAGTTTAGCTGTTGATTTATATGCGATTGAATCGGATTGATAGATGTACGAAGTTGAACTTGAAGTTCGGTAGAATAATGATTCTGCATCGTGAACGAGAATTTGTTCATCATTGATCTTCATCCTCACATCATCAAAATATTTAAATATTTTATAAATCGGATAATCCCAACGGCGTAAAAAGTAGAATCCCCAAAGTTTTTGCTCAAGATATCCATCATGCTGTTGTACCGTATGCAAATAATTACAGGTCAAATTTTCGCTCAGTCATCATGCGTTGAACGAATCTGGGTTTCGGCAGCAAGATAATAACTGTAATAATTTTGGACAGCTTCCCTACACAACTGAGTCGCTTCTACATCCATTATATGTATCCAGCACGGAATTGGAACGATTTGTATCGACACCGCAAGAAATTTTCAAAGTGGACAAAAATCTGTTTTTTGTACATGAGGAATTTTTTATTTCGTAACGAATGGACGCGATAATTGAAACAAAATTTTCGTGTTTCTCGAGTCTTCGTGTGTCATTTGAGTAAGGTCGGCAGTCAATTATCTCGGTAATCAGTTCTGACTGATATTTTATGAAATAAATTCAACAAACAAAAACCAGTCTTACTCCTATGAAGTAATCGTGAATAGATTTGATCAAAATATCGGTATAGAAGATTCTTTAGTTCGGTTTAGCTTATTTATACTTTCGGATATCAATTTTCCACCGTATTTAAACAGTTAAACCGAGAAAAGTTTGTTTTGCAATTTTCGTAAAAAAAAACAAAAATCTACAATTCCTGCTCCGAGTTCCCGGCAGCCATTTGCCGCATGATTAACAAAGAGCATGGCTTGACCATATCGAACTATTTTTCACGCATGTTATTATTATTATTATTATTATTATTATTATTATTTTATTGTTGATGAAAGTCCCGAAGGCACCATTCATCATCAACTTAATTATTTGTGGCACGCGAAATATTTCTAGCCGGTAAATGTCAGAGGATGCTTTGTTTTCATGGCCTTCGTTCACGAGAGAATATCTGCGCCAAATCTAATGTTTGCACTGCAAAAAAAAAAAAAAGAACTAACGCAAATTGGTGGGAATAAATCCTTTTATTATGTGACCAGTGTTGTAGATTATACAATGTAAATTTGCAAAGTGTATTACATTTTGACTTGTCAGCGGAAAAACATTGCGTGACATTGTAGAATGCTTATTATATGAATACACTGCTTATTATAGTTAATACATTGGTGATGTTTTATCTATATGACTATATATGACTATAATAACCATCATATTCATACGTACTAAATTACCAGCCCGTTACAGCTCCACCGAAGAATATTTTCTAATACTTGTTGTTGCAAAATTATTATATATCGCCATATGCTCTCGTAGACTTTAATTGTAGAGCTCATCAAGACCTTGAAGACTTTTGAAAATATCTTTTCCGTATCTGTAAGAGTTTGATCAGCGTTCGCACAAGTGTGGCATCCCGTTCCGACTTGGCTTCCAAAAATCGTTCTATCTTCGAAACTGTTAAACCGGTTCTAACGAAATATAGCCTAAAATCTTGTCAGACGTTTTTAGCTATCCGCAGAAAAAAGAAAGAATCAAAGTCGGTTTTCAGCAGTTCTGCAGTTATAAGCGAACACACGGACACGTAGACAGAGAGACGTTGAAATTTATGTAGGTATGTATATGGTGAATGAAAACATTAATCGAAAAAGCTACGTTAGAGAAGCGAAGACGATGATTTAAGACTTTGTAAGTGACCCATTGTTGAAAAAAGAAATACATTCTGAAATTAGAAGGAATAAATTGGTGAGTATCACCAACTGGATTCCTGAACGATGAGAACAGTGTACAGAACGATGTTGCATGTTACTAAATTCAGCGTGACTTTTGCGTATCTGATGATTACAGTCGTTGAAAGTGGAGATGGATATGAGTTTTGGTTGATTGTAAGCGCACGGTGGAATATGTTGGATAAATATTTTGTATAAATATTTCTTATCACATTATTGGTTGATTATATACTTTGTGTGCCTGTTATGCCTACATGTTATGCGTGTAGCTTCTCGGTTTCAACTGTCTGTGTATTGGGAACACTTTTGAAGTATTGGGAACAAATTATTCTTGGTGTGTGATTTTTTTTTAGGGTTTTACATTACCCCTTCTAGCTTCTATGTAACGGAGCTTTTAGACATTGGATCGAAATGACAAAGTTGACTTGACAATATTATATTTACTGTTGTTCAAAAGAATGCAGTTGTAGCATGAGAACTTTCTTTTTCAATTTGATTTACATAGTTGCAGTGATATAGAAAAATGTCCATCGTAAACCGTGTGATTGAATTGATATGATTAAACTGAGGATCGTCACAAAGTCATTCCTATATATATTGTGTGCCCTTTCCACCTGAATTTTACGGAAATTTTTGACCGTACTGGTGCACATCCTGTTCAGCAGATTGAAAATAATAGAAGGATCTTTCACGATTGACATTTTGTTAAATTTTAAAGGACTATTATTTACATTCAACGAAGTAACGAAAATTCAATTAATCTATAAATAATCAGATTTAGGTTCGTTATAATACTAGATATGGAGTTAAAGGGTAATCTGTCCTCGTACAGATTCGTAAATAAAATGATATCTAGTTTACATTCCATCATGTTACGATGATTTTACACTTTCTGTCTATTAGCGTTTACCACTTGACGGCACTTAGAGCGCGACCACTTTGCACTAGTAATTTTGTACACTCTACAGTTCCCGCGTCAGTGCGTGTTTAGTGCGGCTCAAGTGAAACAAGTGGAGTCGCAATGTCACTGCACGAGTGCGAGATGGAAACATAGGGACAATCATGATTTTCCGCTGAAATTCAAGTGGCGACTGAATATGCGGTTTTGGGATAACACTGCGAATTCTCCTACATATGAATTACTTGACATGCGGTTTCCCGACTCATTCGAAAATGATTCTTGAACTGATAAATAATTTTTCACGCATTTTAATTGTGATGCGAGGATGCTTTTTATTGTAAGTAAAAAGTGTAGCGCATAATTCGGAATATCCTCGCCAGTCGCCAAATCGTTGAGTAATCGCAACTTTTTTGAACTTCGTGTAACCGCCTATGCATATCAATAAATCTCAGAGATTTCCTCTTTAAGCCATAATTAGAAGTGACGTAGTAAATCACGTCATAGCCATTAGTGGGAATAATTGTGAAAAACTAGAGTGATTCGGGCCTGTCCTCGTCCTCCCACACTCTATGCCCTTGAATGATGATAAATTATTCATCAAATTTTGTAATTCAGTAGTTCAACAAAGTGTCAAATACCATTTCAGAAACGTACCGAAAACCGAATTTTACCTAGTCGGAAAAATGATATACCGACAAATAGAATCAATTCAAAGCACCTTACGGCTGCTATCATTACCGACCGAGGAATACACGAACTCATACCATTCAATAGCAATGATTAGTCAACGTCTTTACTGATTAAGTTGAACGTAACCAAGCGTCGGTAATGTAGGTAGTAGGTTCGTGCGTTTATCATGGTGATTTTTAACTGACAGTTGGTAGTCATGTTGGGTTGTAAGTATTTCCCGCTGATGACGTAACGTCATAATCGAGCTCCCAGTTTCTCTTAGGAGTTTCTCATCACGTAACAGCGTAATCTGCGATCAATAGACGGTATATTCCCCTCTTGATACCCTGGAGCCGTAGTAGCGCTAGGCACATTCGGTGCATCGTAATTAGGAACGGAGGCACATTGCGACGATGTGTTGTGCGGTCGGGTTTGGCGCATCGAGAATTTGTGAAACGTGAACGCCGAGTGATAAATAAATAAGATAAAAACCGAGTCCAACCCGTGAGCCGCAAGGCAGGTCGATTCGCGCGATCCGATAATCGTCTGCAATTGCGTAAAAAGTGGTGTAAAAAAGCAGACGGAATATAGCTCAAGCTCGGTTCAGGGTCGAGGCACGATAGATGTCTAAAAGTGTAAGAGTGTGATATATACCCTGGCACACACAACACATGCGATGCGAAATGTCAAACGCTGATGCATGATTAAAGAACCTTGCGTCGATGACCTAAGACATTCATGAGCAGCGAATAATCGTTCGGAATCTCGGGAATAAAGGGTATATGATCTAACCGAGGTTCGATTCACCCACGTGATTATTTGACTGTTACAGCGAATACATGACATTCTAGTTCTACCTGCCTGCCCACCTGTACCAGTATTGGTCATAATATTCCGAGAAATGAACGGGCTCAAATTTATCCTAGAATATTATTAACAGCCGGTGGAGAGCTGGTGATTCACTTTTTTATGATTCGATCTCGAACACTGCTGTTGCAAAGGAGATTTTCAACACTTGGTAACAGAGAGATAATAGAAGTGAAGAAAGTATGAGCTCCGTGTGGAAGAGACTTCAAAGGGTTAACAAAAGAGCCGCAAAGTTTCAGTTCACCGTATCTTATCACGAAGTAAATTTGGAAACTACGTCGAAATGGTAAGAGAGAGAGAGAGAGAGAAAGTAAAATATTTATGATGCAAAGCAACATGTTCAGAAAAAGTTTTTACTTGGACCCTTGGCATTTACGGAAATTCAGCTATTAAATAATAGCAAAGTAAACATGTTCATATTTTGAAAAGACAACTGCTTGAAATTCGTTTTAAATAAACACGATGTTTCGTTACGTTGACATTACTAACTTCAGCCTTCTTTTATATCTGCAACGACAGCAGCCGAAATTTGACACTTTGTCTCTCAGCGTGCTTTGGAATAATTTCAACGCGTATACGTTTCAATTTTTATTAATATTTTCGTCCTTGTGCATGTCACTCATTCCCACGATGATTCGCATCTACGCATTTACGTTTAACTCAAATTAGTTTTTTCCTCTTTTCTTTCCTCCACTTTTTGTGGACGATATCTCCGTTCCATGACTTGCACGATTTATTACAGAAGCCCTCCACTTTCAGCTTGGTGCATGAGGTATTTTTGGATCTAGAATCAAAAAGGCGTACGTTTGTTATTGTTTCGACATTTGTTTTGCCCTCTTGTTCGTCAACAATCAGTTTTATTTTACGACGGATATCTCTGGCGAAAGAACTAATTTTAATGTCGCATTAGGGAAATTCCGTCCAGTTGATAAGGAATCTAAGTGACGCAACACAAGGTATAAATAAACAGCTCTATGTCTGTTTCCTGTTTGTGACTTCTCAACATGATAATATATTCACTCATTTCAAATCCAACTTGTTATTATCTTTTTAAAGTTAGTAACATTACTGTAAAGATTTATACCGAGAAAAAATGGTTATTGTACAGTTTTGGAACTGTTTAAAATTTAGTAAACCGTAATAAAACAAAACGCATTCATATTTTGTAATTTTAGTTCTTTTAAAATCATTGCAAAAATAAGAAAATAGTATTTCCCGACGTTTCGTTACGTTAACGTTACTAACTTCAACCTCGTTTATTATCGACACGTGTGTTAAAGTTGTGCCTAAATTTACGCTGGGTACGTTACTAAAATCATCACATGAAACATCTGTCTGAAAGTCACTTCTGAGTTACCAAAATCTGTTGAAATTTGACCAGAAAATATTGAAATTCAAGCTTGTCAATATTTGTAAATATTGATAAGTCGCCGAGATATCCTAAGTCAATTGAATATACGTATAATAGAAAAACTAACAAACTGGGCAAGAAAAGGAGCTTGAAGATCATGAGAATTTAGTGCAAAATAAAGTTTCCAAGAATAATAATCTTGCAAATCTTATCTCTTACTTTTACGTCAAATCAAACGTTTCCTTCTAAATAACCAGAGGTAGTATTTTATCATTCTTCTATTTATCGACAAGCGGAATTAGCTCATATAGAATCAGATAACATACCAAGTGACGTAAAGTATTCTTTGAATACACATACATTAATTTCATATATTATTTCAAAGAAATAAAAGCAGATGTTTTATATTTACCCTGATCCTGCAGTCGATACTTTGAGTCAAAAGATCAATCTCAGTGATCAAAACCAACGATGCACAAAAAATAAAGAATCATGGCTAAAATTTCGATGCATTAGAAAGACTTTTTCCTTACACCGTTCCAAGTATATTCTAAAATTTGGAGACACAAAATTTGACTTGGGATGTTGATCGTCCAGTTTTATTTTTTATTTTTTTTTTTACAGATTTTTAATGAGCTAGTACAAATTTTAGTCGTTCTAGTTTATATTTTAATTGTTTATGTTTATGTCTGATGCAGGACGCCAAATAAGTTGAGCGTTGTGTGGACCAGGCGTAGTAGAAGAGTCAGTTCTGAGCCTCTGCAATGGGAACCGACCCTCAGCGATCCCTTGAAGGGAAACATCAGCTGGCCTGTACCAGACAATCACATAGTTTCCGTTACCCTATTCAAGGATCCACGAACTCACGAACTGGAAGACAAAGAGTGGACTTTTGTCATCGAAGATGTAAGGCAATGTTTGCAAAAACCTTTCATCCAGGTTTTACTGTCTCTATAAAGTATATGTATGAACATAATGGTAGTCTTATTTTCAATCGAAATTCGTGCGTTGAACTTAATGCTGGTTGAAAAATTAAATTACGAGAAACCTCGATATTATTTTTATTGCAAAATTGAGAAACACTTCTCGAGTATCTAATTCTTATGCACATAAATTCAGGTTTCAACAACAGGAAAACGGCGACACGTCGCAGCGACGAGTATAAATATGAAAAAATATGCTTCCCTTGAATCGAGTCAGCAGCAACTAAAATTAGAACTGAAACCAACGTCGAAAAAAATTGTCAGCGCCACATTGGAGTGCACTTTGTCATGCGTATTTCTCAGGGAGGGAAAGGCGACGTAAGAAATTTGCTCGATCGATACAAATTTATGATCAAATGTTCAAAACTATCCTGACAGAATGCTCCTTTCTCATTTGATAGGGACGAGGACATGCAAAGCATGGCCAGTTTGATGTCGGTTAATAATAACAGCGACATCGCGCCGTTGGACGATTTTGACAATGAAGATATCCCTGAGGACGTTGAGGAAATTGGTGGTAAATCTCTGGAAGAGGTTCTCGACATTTCCGCGCAGTTGGATCTACTCACTAACAGCCTAACAGAGAGTGAAATTGCCAGCACACCGATAAGCGGTAATTGATTAGAACAGTTTCTAACTGACTACAATTAATTTTAAAGCCTTTTTGAATGAATCCGCTAAAATACCGTGACAAAGAAATGTAGTAACTGTTTTTATGAATAAATTTTTAGTCGAATGATGCGGATATATTCAAATGGCAAATGACGATCGTGATAAATCGCTAACAATATTTCCTCTGCTTTTGATTAATCAGTTGCTAGCTTGTCAAAGGATGAGACAACACCGGTTAATGATAACAACAATCCGTTTACAAGAGACATCGCTCAGATGGGAAGCGGCGGTGATGATAAAGTAGAAAAATCTCCGTCCAAAGATAACGTTGCGATTGAGAACGAGTAAGTGTCTGTTGCGCAAGATAAATATTCTAATTGTTTATAAAAATACAAATAACTGGTCTTTTTCAGTCCGAGAATAAAAATATCTGCTTGACTTTTTAGCAAAAACGTTGAGCAATCCTCGGTGAGACTATCGCTACAGCCGCTGGATTTGAAAAAGGGAATTTCGGACGTCCCTCCAAGGTTTCGGGAGACAACGCCTGGTCAAGATCTCCTCGAGTGGTGCAAAGATGTGACAAAAAATTACCCAGGAGTCAAAGTTACCAACCTCACCACTTCCTGGCGCAACGGCATGGCTTTCTGCGCTATTATCCATCATTTCAGACCTGATTTAATGTTAGCTAACTTCTGGATAAATCCCATCATGCATTTTATCCTTGAACTGATGAAATGACACACCTTTGTTTTATTTTCACTTACAGAGATGTTGATACTTTATTGCTGCACGATGTCAAGGGCAATTGCAAAAAGGCTTTTGATGCGGGAGAAGCATTGGGCATACCCCGAGTGATAGAGCCGGCTGATATGGAAATTTTAACTGTACCTGACAAACTGGCCGTCATGACGTACCTGTACCAACTCAGAGCTCACTTTACTGGACACGAGCTTGAGGTTTGTGAAAAAATTTATTCCGCCAACAGACGAATATTACGTAGTTTATAATAATCTGAACGTTATCTAATTCAGGTACAACAAATTGGCAAAACAGCGGACGAATCTTCCTACATGATCGGCAGATTTAATACAGACAACAACACTGATGTTACGGTACAATTGTTTGGTCAGGAAATAATAAATTTACGTAAAAAAGAGCAGAGTGAGCAACGGAATAACAAGAGTGACGGTAACAGAAGGTAAGGGGATTCAAAATTCTTAATCGTTTGAATATATTTTTTTTTTTTTGTGATGACAAAGAATCTGGTATAATTCAGATCCGTTGTACTTTGCAGATCAAATCCGTTCGACTTGAAACGGGACGAAAGCGGTATAGAAAGTCTTAAGAACAAACTACATCTGAGTCTTAATACCGATCTTATGGATCACGATCAGCACGGCAAAGATAAATCACCTTCAAGCGTGAAAGACGTTAAGGACATAATTTTGGCTGGCTCGAAAAGTTTTCTGGGCAAAGTTCTGTCGCCCACTAAAGAAAAGCATGCGGCGAGAGAAAAGGTGCATTTTTAGATACTTTATTTTTGTTTCAGGCACAATTACAACACTCGGTAAACTTTCTTCTCTCAAAAATTCGTTGAGCCAGGTGAATGGCAATGAAATATTTCCTCTGAACATCTGAATCCCGATCGATTAGACAGTTCTCTGTTACTTGACTCGATATTTTATTTCAGAGTAAATCCCCATCTAGAACCGGTCAAATAACTCAACCACAACCACCGCAGCAGCAGCAGAGGCCAGTTTTAATGACACGCAGACAACTAACGGATCCCTTCGGTTCCGATGACGAGGAAGAGCTCCAAGTTGTCCAGGATAAATCGTCGCAATCGATTTCCATAGCAAAATCACAGTCCTCTACACGAGACACCGTTAGTGTGCTTATTTTGTGTAATTAGCAAAGCCTTTCGCGTTAATGCTTAGGAATCTTGTATTGAATGAAAAAGAAAAGATGGGTTTTTTTTTGTCAGTAACTGGTGTAACGACAAAGATCACATTTCGTTTCAGGACTCGTTGCATTCGATTGACAGAAGTAGCCGAGGGAGTTCGGAATGCCGTGGCACATCTCCGACTTCTACTGACCCACGACTACCGCATGTAATTATTGATTATTTAGCGATTGAATCTATGGTATGAAAATGGGAATGCATCAGTTAATCTGTGTTTCTCTGCTCAGCCTCTTGTCACTCGACATGATGAGCTTAAGGAAAGAGCTAGACAACTTTTGGAACAGGCAAGAAATCAAGCCAAACAACCACCAATCAATTCTGCTGCCGCAAGTCCCGTTGAGGTTGGTATAGAAAAGTACCCGTGTATTAAAAGTACAGCGTAACAATATCACGAGAATGAAATGACTTGTGTCATGCACCAACTTTCAGGGGCAAAGCGACGCTGAGAGGCAGCTTCAGCTACGCGAAAGAGCCCGGCGCTTGATAGCTGAAGCCAGAATGGGAGCAGCGGTAAATACTAGTCAAATCGGTGATGAAAATTCTACCGAAACAAGGAACATCGACGATCAAAACAACAGTCCACGTCGCAGCACTACTCCTTCTACACCTTCAACTCCTGGGGATAGATTGAGCATTAAGGTACTTCAAATGTTTATATGATTTTAAACGAAGTTCAAGTTGGTGAGTTAACACAGCAAAGCATTGAAAGAACATCGATTACGATTTTGCAATTTCAGAATGACCGAGTTGTTGGGTTTGCAAAATGAAAGTACATTTTGCATGTTTTTATTTTTCACTGAATTGCAAATAATTCTAAAGTTGCGATACAGTCTCATACCTCATGGTTTTTAACTGTGAAATTTTGTGAAATAATGCTATTAAACAAATATATTTTAAATACCGAGCTTCGAATCACTTGGTCCTTCAAATTTCAGTCTGAACACAATGGCAATGTTCCTACAAGTGCAACAGGGACAACAGACGGAGAAAAGAAATCGCCGCTGTCGTCATTTTCGAAAATTATGGACAGAATATCACCTGAGCATACTAGTCCTGACGGTAGCATCTATTCAACTCGTGGGGTATGTAGCTCGTTAATATTGTCAATTGAACAACTTTTGAGACTCGGTGTTAGTTCAATTTCAGTATCTCTTTACCTAATATATTCAATACTTATTTTAACGCAGTTTGGAAAGGACATGACAACGTACATCCAAAACGAGTTGGAGGCTCTCGAGAGAGAGCAGAATCAGATAGACGTACAGGCTGGAAAGTTGGAAAAACAGCTTAGAGCGGCGATGGAAAGCGATAACGAAGAAGAAACGGAAAGATTGATGTCTCTGTGGTTCACTCTAGTCAACAAGAAGAATGCTCTTCTTAGAAGGCAGATGCAACTGAATATTTTGTAAGCACAGACGAAAGAAATACACCTAACGCATTTATACGCATCCTGATTCATGTTCTATTCAATATTTATAATTTTCTATTTTCCTTTCTCTTTTCACGCCTGCAGAGAAAAAGAAGATGATCTGGAACGTCGTTCAGAACTGTTGAACCGAGAACTTCGCAGCATCTTGGACGTTTGTGATTGGCAAAAAACGCCAGAGCAAAAGATTCGCGAGAATCTTCTTTTGGAAGAATTGGTATCGATAGTAAACAAGAGAGACGAACTTGTGCATCACCTTGATAATCAGGAACGAGCGTAAGTGCTTTTAATATTATTTTTCATCAAACATAATTTTCACTGGTATTATGTGACAATGATTTACACGTGAAATATCATTTTAAGTATCCTGAAATAATAGGATTATTGACCTGATTATTTCTTAATAAAAACATTTTCATAAGTTTATGCTTTAGTCTTCAGAGTTTTTGGTACAATCAAGAAAATTACTATCTGTTGTAATATTTATTTGTAACATTTGTGTCGTATTTTTTCTCAACACAGCATCGAGGATGACGATGAGATCGAGCGTGATCTTTCGCGAGCTGGATTGGCTCAACGTAACAAAAACTGCGTCGTCCAGTGAGAATGCCTATACTGCTTGTCAAAGATTATTTCAAGAATGACGATACGTCATGTGGTCAAGGTCTGTCGGTAGTTTTGATTTAATGAATTTTATTGACATTGCTGTGACGTTGTTAGTTTGTACTTTGAAAACATTTCCTAAAGATCATATATTCTGTATATACGTATTTTTTTACTTGAACAAACAGCTTTTACATATAACTCGAATTGTTTGTTAAGGTACGTCCAGTGTTGCTGTGGAGCTGCCAAAGAATGAATACACACTTAATCTGTCCTAATCAGCCTATTGATAATATAATATATGACAGTAGGAATTAAAAAAAAGAAAATGAAAACACAACGGTTAGTAAATAATTTACAATTAAACGTATAGGTTACACCTGTACAATAGATTCATTTATTGATATCTTCAACGAGTGTAAATTTAAAATATTGATAAATTCTTAAATAGAAAGTTTTATTATTGTATTCACGCATTGATTTATTATTACAGTTTAAAAATTTTTAAAATTGAATAGTCTATTTGAGGAAAACAAAATTTGTCGATTTGTGCATCACCTCTATTCATGTTCGCAATCTGCAACTCGTAAACATGAGGAAAAAAAAAGAAAAGCAATTTATTGATTAGTTATAATAGTTGGCTACTGAATTATAAATAATTTATGTTTATTAAGTTTATATCTATGGCATAAGTAGCTGTTAATTCCTAATTGTTTGAAATTCTGAAGGTTGTCTTTTCGTGTGTGCTGTATTCTTGTTTATACCCTCGTTTTTCTCTCTAGTTACTTATTGTTATTGTTACTCAGTCTTTTCTTTTTTTTTGTATTATTATAAAAATATCAGAAGCATACTCAAGTACGGTGCCATAGTATATAATGTATTATACATACATACATACATACATACATACGTATGTTGATTAGTCTTTTCTTTTTCTTTTTTCTATTACTTTTTACTCTGATTCATCTATAATACTATTGTAATATTTGAGTCGATGTCTTGAATACCATAGTTTTCATTAGTTACTCATATCTCACTAGAACACAAGACTATCTTGTATTATATACAGATCATCGTCGTGTTCTTCTAGCTGTAATGCTGACAGAAAGAGCAAAAAATAATTTATGAAACAGACAAAAATTTATCCGGTTTTTAAATATATTATTTACATCAAATAACGACGCAACTCTGTTACATAGGTATTATACTTCTTACTACTTATATACATAAATAAATGATGAGCTTTAAATTAACGGTGCTCTGTTACTAAGGGCATACTTATAAACGTCGCTACGACGATATTTTAATTGACTGGCAATATAATAGCGAATGATCCAAGGCAGAACCAAATATATGGTGAATATGACGAACGAGTCACGAAAGAAAAGTTTTGAAAAGCAAAGAAAAATAATAAACACGTACAATCAATTACAGTCACGCTTCACTATTTGAAACGGAGAAAGAATACCTATATATTACACGAATATCTTGGCAATCATAGTTTCAGAAAATATTTATTAACATTGTGTATTGTACATACAAAATAGTATAATAATTACAATTGAGTACAGTTTTTTGTAACAAAAATTACATCACGCATTTTAAACTACTTCTGAATTTTACAATCACACAAAGATTAAACAATAATATTTATCTCTTCGTTATTCATGCTATTACTAGTAACACCAGTTCTAAAAGTACGCGACATGCCTCCATGTTATTTAAATGTGAATCGATTTACTTACTCAAATAAGAGTTTAACGAAATCGTGTGAAAGAATGAAAAACTGTGAAAAATAGCATTGTTTCTAGACTGATCGTTTCCTTGACATGTATTTATAGCGAGTTGAGTGGTCTGAAAAATTCTATTGAATCAACTTTTGGTTTTTAATTGATCCACTCAATTTCTAACTCCACATGAAATTTGGCAAGAGAGATCGTAAATCAGCGAGCTCACATGTGATTATTTAAATAACATTTATTATAGCGGCATTGTAATACTGTATCAATGTAATTTTTTGGTTATCAAAGCATACTGTTTAAACTATAATATCCATTCGTTCATCGCTCAGACAAATTTTTATTTATGTCATCATACAAGGACATCGTGAATGTCTACTCATGTGTTTGTATACAAAAAATACAAGAAATATACTTATTCTTGCCAACAATGTGTAACCCATTGTTACAGTTATCTATGTTAGCTAAAGAATTAATCTCCATGAATTGCTACCTGTGATATATGTACGTATGTGTAATTATGATTCATAATTTACTCTTAGTAGAAATTCACGCATTATCTTTGTTTACATACATATATATGATATATATATCTATAAAACATTGGTAATAAAGCACAATGATGATGCATCCTGGACTATTTGGCGTTATTTACAGTGTGTTAACATTTCTATTTTCTCATTGATATTCGTCTTGGGACAAACTATTTTGATCAATTGACTGTACAAGATTATTGAATCGGTCAATGATGACTGCTGCAAGTTTCTGTCGGTCTGCACCCAATTACTTTAGATGATTGAATCATTAGTACGTTTAGTTTTATCCTTACGGCAATGCGGGAAAGTTTGTGTAGAACGCTTCAGTCGAGAGAAACTCGAAACATGTCAATGCTTGCAATGTCATGGCTTGCTGGAGGCGAGATTCATTCCTTTTGAACGACATACCGAAGTTGAAACAATATCATACTAAACTTATGAAAGGCAAGAATTCTCAGATGTGTCTCAAGAGTTGCGGCAACTCGATATTCAAAGAAGAATAATTGCTCGTGGTCTTGGAACGAAACAATAAACCGCTGAAAGGAGGCAACGTGAGATTGCGAAAATAGTAGCGACGTTAAGCAGCTATATCAGTAGACACGTACATCTGAAAGAGGAGAGATTTGGACCGTAATAACTCTGCTGTTGGTCCTAGGCTCTTTGCTCGTTTGCATTTTTGCGAAAATTTTCGCCAATTTGAAAAGTGCTGGAATAAATTAATTGCGGCACTATTCGGACGTAATTTTGCAGGAGAAATCGATTGGGCGCAGTCCCGATACGCTGCGATCAACGCATCAAAAGTTACAGCCAAAAATCGAAAACCTGTGTTTTCGACATTTTTCAGCAGGTGCATTTTCCTTCGTAATTTCTCTCCTGTTGATCCCACGCTCTTTTCGCTGCGTTTTCTGAGTTCCTGGGTGTCCGATTGGTCAGAAAACGGTCGTTTGAATCAAATCTGAGACCAAAAATTTTTCGGCCAAAAAAAAAGCAAGGCTAACCCCTTTGCATTTTTGGCGAAAATTTTCGCGATTTTGAAAAGTGCTGGAATAAATTAATTGCGGCACTATTCGGACGTAATTTTGCAGGAGAAATCGATTGGGCGCAGTCCCGATACGCTGCGATCAACGCATCAAAAGTTACAGCCAAAAATCGAAAACCTGTGTCTTCGACATTTTACAGCAGGTGCATTTTCCTTCGTAATTTCTCTCCTGTTGATCCCACGCTCTTTTCGCTGCGTTTTCTGAGTTCCTGGGTGTCCGATTGGTCAGAAAACGGTCGTTTGAATCAAATCTGAGACCAAAAATTTTTCGGCCAAAAAAAAAGCAAGGCTAACCCCTTTGCATTTTTGGCGAAAATTTTCGCGATTTTGAAAAGTGCTGGAATAAATTAATTGCGGCACTATTCGGACGTAATTTTGCAGGAGAAATCGATTGGGCGCAGTCCCGATACGCTGCGATCAACGCATCAAAAGTTACAGCCAAAAATCGAAAACCTGTGTTTTCGACATTTTTCAGCAGGTGCATTTTCCTTCGTAATTTCTCTCCTGTTGATCCCACGCTCTTTTCGCTGCGTTTTCTGAGTTCCTGGGTGTCCGATTGGTCAGAAAACGGTCGTTTGAATCAAATCTGAGACCAAAAATTTTTCGGCCAAAAAAAAAGCAAGGCTAACCCCTTTGCATTTTTGGCGAAAATTTTCGCGATTTTGAAAAGTGCTGGAATAAATTAATTGCGGCACTATTCGGACGTAATTTTGCAGGAGAAATCGATTGGGCGCAGTCCCGATACGCTGCGATCAACGCATCAAAAGTTACAGCCAAAAATCGAAAACCTGTGTTTTCGACATTTTTCAGCAGGTGCATTTTCCTTCGTAATTTCTCTCCTGTTGATCCCACGCTCTTTTCGCTGCGTTTTCTGAGTTCCTGGGTGTCCGATTGGTCAGAAAACGGTCGTTTGAATCAAATCTGAGACCAAAAATTTTTCGTCCAAAAAAAAAGCAAGGCTAACCCCTTTGCATTTTTGGCGAAAATTCTCGCGATTTTGAAAAGTGCTGGAATAAATTAATTGCGGCACTATTCGGACGTAATTCTGCAGGAGAAATCGATTGGGCGCAGTCCCGATACGCTGCGATCAACGCATCAAAAGTTACAGCCAAAAATCGAAAACCTGTGTTTTCGACATTTTTCAGCAGGTGCATTTTCCTTCGTAATTTCTCTCCTGTTGATCCCACGCTCTTTTCGCTGCGTTTTCTGAGTTCCTGGGTGTCCGATTGGTCAGAAAACGGTCGTTTGAATCAAATCTGAGACCAAAAATTTTTCGGCCAAAAAAAAAGCAAGGCTAACCCCTTTGCATTTTTGGCGAAAATTTTCGCGATTTTGAAAAGTGCTGGAATAAATTAATTGCGGCACTATTCGGACGTAATTTTGCAGGAGAAATCGATTGGGCGCAGTCCCGATACGCTGCGATCAACGCATCAAAAGTTACAGCCAAAAATCGAAAACCTGTGTTTTCGACATTTTTCAGCAGGTGCATTTTCCTTCGTAATTTCTCTCCTGTTGATCCCACGCTCTTTTCGCTGCGTTTTCTGAGTTCCTGGGTGTCCGATTGGTCAGAAAACGGTCGTTTGAATCAAATCTGAGACCAAAAATTTTTCGTCCAAAAAAAAAGCAAGGCTAACCCCTTTGCATTTTTGGCGAAAATTTTCGCGATTTTGAAAAGTGCTGGAATAAATTAATTGCGGCACTATTCGGACGCAATTTTGCAGGAGAAATCGATTGGGCGCAGTCCCGATACGCTGCGATCAACGCATCAAAAGTTACAGCCAAAAATCGAAAACCTGTGTTTTCGACATTTTTCAGCAGGTGCATTTTCCTGCGTAATTTCTCTCTTGTTGATCCCACGCTCTTTTCGCTGCGTTTTCTGAGTTCCTGGGTGTCCGATTGGTCAGAAAACGGTCGTTTGAATCAAATCTGAGACCAAAAATTTTTCGGCCAAAAAAAAAGCAAGGCTAACCCCTTTGCATTTTTGGCGAAAATTTTCGCGATTTTGAAAAGTGCTGGAATAAATTAATTGCGGCACTATTCGGACGTAATTTTGCAGGAGAAATCGATTGGGCGCAGTCCCGATACGCTGCGATCAACGGATCAAAAGTTACAGCCAAAAATCGAAAACCTGTGTTTTCGACATTTTTCAGCAGGTGCATTTTCCTTCGTAATTTCTCTCCTGTTGATCCCACGCTCTTTTCGCTGCGTTTTCTGAGTTCCTGGGTGTCCGATTGGTCAGAAAACGGTCGTTTGAATCAAATCTGAGACCAAAAATTTTTCGGCCAAAAAAAAAGCAAGGCTAACCCCTTTGCATTTTTGGCGAAAATTTTCGCGATTTTGAAAAGTGCTGGAATAAATTAATTGCGGCACTATTCGGACGTAATTTTGCAGGAGAAATCGATTGGGCGCAGTCCCGATACGCTGCGATCAACGCATCAAAAGTTACAGCCAAAAATCGAAAACCTGTGTTTTCGACATTTTTCAGCAGGTGCATTTTCCTTCGTAATTTCTCTCCTGTTGATCCCACGCTCTTTTCGCTGCGTTTTCTGAGTTCCTGGGTGTCCGATTGGTCAGAAAACGGTCGTTTGAATCAAATCTGAGACCAAAAATTTTTCGGCCAAAAAAAAAGCAAGGCTAACCCCTTTGCATTTTTGGCGAAAATTTTCGCGATTTTGAAAAGTGCTGGAATAAATTAATTGCGGCACTATTCGGACGTAATTTTGCAGGAGAAATCGATTGGGCGCAGTCCCGATACGCTGCGATCAACGCATCAAAAGTTACAGCCGAAAAACGAAAACCTGTGTTTTCGACATTTTTCAGCAGGTGCATTTTCCTTCGTAATTTCTCTCCTGTTGATCCCACGCTCTTTTCGCTGCGTTTTCTGAGTTCCTGGGTGTCCGATTGGTCAGAAAACGGTCGTTTGAATCAAATCTGAGACCAAAAATTTTTCGGCCAAAAAAAAGCAAGGCTAACCCCTTTGCATTTTTGGCGAAAATTTTCGCGATTTTGAAAAGTGCTGGAATAAATTAATTGCGGCACTATTCGGACGTAATTTTGCAGGAGAAATCGATTGGGCGCAGTCCCGATACGCTGCGATCAACGCATCAAAAGTTACAGCCAAAAATCGAAAACCTGTGTTTTCGACATTTTTCAGCAGGTGCATTTTCCTTCGTAATTTCTCTCCTGTTGATCCCACGCTCTTTTCGCTGCGTTTTCTGAGTTCCTGGGTGTCCGATTGGTCAGAAAACGGTCGTTTGAATCAAATCTGAGACCAAAAATTTTTCGGCCAAAAAAAAAGCAAGGCTAACCCCTTTGCATTTTTGGCGAAAATTTTCGCGATTTTGAAAAGTGCTGGAATAAATTAATTGCGGCACTATTCGGACGTAATTTTGCAGGAGAAATCGATTGGGCGCAGTCCCGATACGCTGCGATCAACGCATCAAAAGTTACAGCCAAAAATCGAAAACCTGTGTTTTCGACATTTTTCAGCAGGTGCATTTTCCTTCGTAATTTCTCTCCTGTTGATCCCACGCTCTTTTCGCTGCGTTTTCTGAGTTCCTGGGTGTCCGATTGGTCAGAAAACGGTCGTTTGAATCAAATCTGAGACCAAAAATTTTTCGGCCAAAAAAAAAGCAAGGCTAACCCCTTTGCATTTTTGGCGAAAATTTTCGCGATTTTGAAAAGTGCTGGAATAAATTAATTGCGGCACTATTCGGACGTAATTTTGCAGGAGAAATCGATTGGGCGCAGTCCCGATACGCTGCGATCAACGCATCAAAAGTTACAGCCAAAAATCGAAAACCTGTGTTTTCGACATTTTTCAGCAGGTGCATTTTCCTTCGTAATTTCTCTCCTGTTGATCCCACGCTCTTTTCGCTGCGTTTTCTGAGTTCCTGGGTGTCCGATTGGTCAGAAAACGGTCGTTTGAATCAAATCTGAGACCAAAAATTTTTCGGCCAAAAAAAAAGCAAGGCTAACCCCTTTGCATTTTTGGCGAAAATTTTCGCGATTTTGAAAAGTGCTGGAATAAATTAATTGCGGCACTATTCGGACGTAATTTTGCAGGAGAAATCGATTGGGCGCAGTCCCGATACGCTGCGATCAACGCATCAAAAGTTACAGCCAAAAATCGAAAACCTGTGTTTTCGACATTTTTCAGCAGGTGCATTTTCCTTCGTAATTTCTCTCCTGTTGATCCCACGCTCTTTTCGCTGCGTTTTCTGAGTTCCTGGGTGTCCGATTGGTCAGAAAACGGTCGTTTGAATCAAATCTGAGACCAAAAATTTTTCGTCCAAAAAAAAAGCAAGGCTAACCCCTTTGCATTTTTGGCGAAAATTCTCGCGATTTTGAAAAGTGCTGGAATAAATTAATTGCGGCACTATTCGGACGTAATTCTGCAGGAGAAATCGATTGGGCGCAGTCCCGATACGCTGCGATCAACGCATCAAAAGTTACAGCCAAAAATCGAAAACCTGTGTTTTCGACATTTTTCAGCAGGTGCATTTTCCTTCGTAATTTCTCTCCTGTTGATCCCACGCTCTTTTCGCTGCGTTTTCTGAGTTCCTGGGTGTCCGATTGGTCAGAAAACGGTCGTTTGAATCAAATCTGAGACCAAAAATTTTTCGGCCAAAAAAAAAGCAAGGCTAACCCCTTTGCATTTTTGGCGAAAATTTTCGCGATTTTGAAAAGTGCTGGAATAAATTAATTGCGGCACTATTCGGACGTAATTTTGCAGGAGAAATCGATTGGGCGCAGTCCCGATACGCTGCGATCAACGCATCAAAAGTTACAGCCAAAAATCGAAAACCTGTGTTTTCGACATTTTTCAGCAGGTGCATTTTCCTTCGTAATTTCTCTCCTGTTGATCCCACGCTCTTTTCGCTGCGTTTTCTGAGTTCCTGGGTGTCCGATTGGTCAGAAAACGGTCGTTTGAATCAAATCTGAGACCAAAAATTTTTCGTCCAAAAAAAAAGCAAGGCTAACCCCTTTGCATTTTTGGCGAAAATTTTCGCGATTTTGAAAAGTGCTGGAATAAATTAATTGCGGCACTATTCGGACGCAATTTTGCAGGAGAAATCGATTGGGCGCAGTCCCGATACGCTGCGATCAACGCATCAAAAGTTACAGCCAAAAATCGAAAACCTGTGTTTTCGACATTTTTCAGCAGGTGCATTTTCCTGCGTAATTTCTCTCTTGTTGATCCCACGCTCTTTTCGCTGCGTTTTCTGAGTTCCTGGGTGTCCGATTGGTCAGAAAACGGTCGTTTGAATCAAATCTGAGACCAAAAATTTTTCGGCCAAAAAAAAAGCAAGGCTAACCCCTTTGCATTTTTGGCGAAAATTTTCGCGATTTTGAAAAGTGCTGGAATAAATTAATTGCGGCACTATTCGGACGTAATTTTGCAGGAGAAATCGATTGGGCGCAGTCCCGATACGCTGCGATCAACGGATCAAAAGTTACAGCCAAAAATCGAAAACCTGTGTTTTCGACATTTTTCAGCAGGTGCATTTTCCTTCGTAATTTCTCTCCTGTTGATCCCACGCTCTTTTCGCTGCGTTTTCTGAGTTCCTGGGTGTCCGATTGGTCAGAAAACGGTCGTTTGAATCAAATCTGAGACCAAAAATTTTTCGGCCAAAAAAAAAGCAAGGCTAACCCCTTTGCATTTTTGGCGAAAATTTTCGCGATTTTGAAAAGTGCTGGAATAAATTAATTGCGGCACTATTCGGACGTAATTTTGCAGGAGAAATCGATTGGGCGCAGTCCCGATACGCTGCGATCAACGCATCAAAAGTTACAGCCAAAAATCGAAAACCTGTGTTTTCGACATTTTTCAGCAGGTGCATTTTCCTTCGTAATTTCTCTCCTGTTGATCCCACGCTCTTTTCGCTGCGTTTTCTGAGTTCCTGGGTGTCCGATTGGTCAGAAAACGGTCGTTTGAATCAAATCTGAGACCAAAAATTTTTCGGCCAAAAAAAAAGCAAGGCTAACCCCTTTGCATTTTTGGCGAAAATTTTCGCGATTTTGAAAAGTGCTGGAATAAATTAATTGCGGCACTATTCGGACGTAATTTTGCAGGAGAAATCGATTGGGCGCAGTCCCGATACGCTGCGATCAACGCATCAAAAGTTACAGCCGAAAAACGAAAACCTGTGTTTTCGACATTTTTCAGCAGGTGCATTTTCCTTCGTAATTTCTCTCCTGTTGATCCCACGCTCTTTTCGCTGCGTTTTCTGAGTTCCTGGGTGTCCGATTGGTCAGAAAACGGTCGTTTGAATCAAATCTGAGACCAAAAATTTTTCGGCCAAAAAAAAGCAAGGCTAACCCCTTTGCATTTTTGGCGAAAATTTTCGCGATTTTGAAAAGTGCTGGAATAAATTAATTGCGGCACTATTCGGACGTAATTTTGCAGGAGAAATCGATTGGGCGCAGTCCCGATACGCTGCGATCAACGCATCAAAAGTTACAGCCAAAAATCGAAAACCTGTGTTTTCGACATTTTTCAGCAGGTGCATTTTCCTTCGTAATTTCTCTCCTGTTGATCCCACGCTCTTTTCGCTGCGTTTTCTGAGTTCCTGGGTGTCCGATTGGTCAGAAAACGGTCGTTTGAATCAAATCTGAGACCAAAAATTTTTCGGCCAAAAAAAAAGCAAGGCTAACCCCTTTGCATTTTTGGCGAAAATTTTCGCGATTTTGAAAAGTGCTGGAATAAATTAATTGCGGCACTATTCGGACGTAATTTTGCAGGAGAAATCGATTGGGCGCAGTCCCGATACGCTGCGATCAACGCATCAAAAGTTACAGCCGAAAAACGAAAACCTGTGTTTTCGACATTTTTCAGCGGGTGCATTTTCCTTCGTAATTTCTCTCCTGTTGATCCCACGCTCTTTTCGCTGCGTTTTCTGAGTTCCTGGGTGTCCGATTGGTCAGAAAACGGTCGTTTGAATCAAATCTGAGACCAAAAATTTTTCGGCCAAAAAAAAGCAAGGCTAACCCCTTTGCATTTTTGGCGAAAATTTTCGCGATTTTGAAAAGTGCTGGAATAAATTAATTGCGGCACTATTCGGACGTAATTTTGCAGGAGAAATCGATTGGGCGCAGTCCCGATACGCTGCGATCAACGCATCAAAAGTTACAGCCAAAAATCGAAAACCTGTGTTTTCGACATTTTTCAGCAGGTGCATTTTCCTTCGTAATTTCTCTCCTGTTGATCCCACGCTCTTTTCGCTGCGTTTTCTGAGTTCCTGGGTGTCCGATTGGTCAGAAAACGGTCGTTTGAATCAAATCTGAGACCAAAAATTTTTCGGCCAAAAAAAAAGCAAGGCTAACCCCTTTGCATTTTTGGCGAAAATTTTCGCGATTTTGAAAAGTGCTGGAATAAATTAATTGCGGCACTATTCGGACGTAATTTTGCAGGAGAAATCGATTGGGCGCAGTCCCGATACGCTGCGATCAACGCATCAAAAGTTACAGCCAAAAATCGAAAACCTGTGTTTTCGACATTTTTCAGCAGGTGCATTTTCCTTCGTAATTTCTCTCCTGTTGATCCCACGCTCTTTTCGCTGCGTTTTCTGAGTTCCTGGGTGTCCGATTGGTCAGAAAACGGTCGTTTGAATCAAATCTGAGACCAAAAATTTTTCGGCCAAAAAAAAAGCAAGGCTAACCCCTTTGCATTTTTGGCGAAAATTTTCGCGATTTTGAAAAGTGCTGGAATAAATTAATTGCGGCACTATTCGGACGTAATTTTGCAGGAGAAATCGATTGGGCGCAGTCCCGATACGCTGCGATCAACGCATCAAAAGTTACAGCCAAAAATCGAAAACCTGTGTTTTCGACATTTTTCAGCAGGTGCATTTTCCTTCGTAATTTCTCTCCTGTTGATCCCACGCTCTTTTCGCTGCGTTTTCTGAGTTCCTGGGTGTCCGATTGGTCAGAAAACGGTCGTTTGAATCAAATCTGAGACCAAAAATTTTTCGGCCAAAAAAAAAGCAAGGCTAACCCCTTTGCATTTTTGGCGAAAATTTTCGCGATTTTGAAAAGTGCTGGAATAAATTAATTGCGGCACTATTCGGACGTAATTTTGCAGGAGAAATCGATTGGGCGCAGTCCCGATACGCTGCGATCAACGCATCAAAAGTTACAGCCGAAAAACGAAAACCTGTGTTTTCGACATTTTTCAGCAGGTGCATTTTCTTTCGTAATTTCTCTCCTGTTGATCCCACGCTCTTTTCGCTGCGTTTTCTGAGTTCCTGGGTGTCCGATTGGTCAGAAAACGGTCGTTTGAATCAAATCTGGGACCAAAAATTTTTCGGCCAAAAAAAAAGCAAGGCTAACCCCTTTGCATTTTTGGCAAAAATTTTCGCGATTCTGAAAAGTGCTGGAATAAATTAATTGCGGCACTATTCGGACGTAATTTTGCAGGAGAAATCGATTGGGCGCAGTCCCGATACGCTGCGATCAACGCATCAAAAGTTACAGCCAAAAATC
Organism: Neodiprion fabricii; assembly: GCF_021155785.1. NCBI lineage: Eukaryota > Metazoa > Arthropoda > Insecta > Hymenoptera > Diprionidae > Neodiprion > Neodiprion fabricii. The sequence goes on from NC_060245.1 coordinate 19,718,299, forward strand.
GAAAACCTGTGTTTTCGACATTTTTCAGCAGGTGCATTTTCCTTCGTAATTTCTCTCCTGTTGATCCCACGCTCTTTTCGCTGCGTTTTCTGAGTTCCTGGGTGTCCGATTGGTCAGAAAACGGTCGTTTGAATCAAATCTGAGACCAAAAATTTTTCGGCCAAAAAAAAAGCAAGGCTAACCCCTTTGCATTTTTGGCGAAAATTTTCGCGATTTTGAAAAGTGCTGGAATAAATTAATTGCGGCACTATTCGGACGTAATTTTGCAGGAGAAATCGATTGGGCGCAGTCCCGATACGCTGCGATCAACGCATCAAAAGTTACAGCCAAAAATCGAAAACCTGTGTTTTCGACATTTTTCAGCAGGTGCATTTTCCTTCGTAATTTCTCTCCTGTTGATCCCACGCTCTTTTCGCTGCGTTTTCTGAGTTCCTGGGTGTCCGATTGGTCAGAAAACGGTCGTTTGAATCAAATCTAAGACCAAAAATTTTTCGGCCAAAAAAAAAGCAAGGCTAACCCCTTTGCATTTTTGGCGAAAATTTTCGCGATTTTGAAAAGTGCTGGAATAAATTAATTGCGGCACTATTCGGACGTAATTTTGCAGGAGAAATCGATTGGGCGCAGTCCCGATACGCTGCGATCAACGCATCAAAAGTTACAGCCAAAAATCGAAAACCTGTGTTTTCGACATTTTTCAGCAGGTGCATTTTTTTTCGTAATTTCTCTCCTGTTGATCCCACGCTCTTTTCGCTGCGTTTTCTGAGTTCCTGGGTGTCCGATTGGTCAGAAAACGGTCGTTTGAATCAAATCTGAGACCAAAAATTTTTCGGCCAAAAAAAAAGCAAGGCTAACCCCTTTGCATTTTTGGCGAAAATTTTCGCGATTTTGAAAAGTGCTGGAATAAATTAATTGCGGCACTATTCGGACGTAATTTTGCAGGAGAAATCGATTGGGCGCAGTCCCGATACGCTGCGATCAACGCATCAAAAGTTACAGCCAAAAATCGAAAACCTGTGTTTTCGACATTTTTCAGCAGGTGCATTTTCCTTCGTAATTTCTCTCCTGTTGATCCCACGCTCTTTTCGCTGCGTTTTCTGAGTTCCTGGGTGTCCGATTGGTCAGAAAACGGTCGTTTGAATCAAATCTGAGACCAAAAATTTTTCGTCCAAAAAAAAAGCAAGGCTAACCCCTTTGCACTTTTGGCGAAAATTTTCGCGATTTTGAAAAGTGCTGGAATAAATTAATTGCGGCACTATTCGGACGTAATTTTGCAGGAGAAATCGATTGGGCGCAGTCCCGATACGCTGCGATCAACGCATCAAAAGTTACAGCCAAAAATCGAAAACCTGTGTTTTCGACATTTTTCAGCAGGTGCATTTTCCTTCGTAATTTCTCTCCTGTTGATCCCACGCTCTTTTCGTTGCGTTTTCTGAGTTCCTGGGTGTCCGATTGGTCAGAAAACGGTCGTTTGAATCAAATCTGAGACCAAAAATTTTTCGGCCAAAAAAAAAGCAAGGCTAACCCCTTTGCATTTTTGGCGAAAATTTTCGCGATTTTGAAAAGTGCTGGAATAAATTAATTGCGGCACTATTCGGACGTAATTTTGCAGGAGAAATCGATTGGGCGCAGTCCCGATACGCTGCGATCAACGCATCAAAAGTTACAGCCGAAAAACGAAAACCTGTGTTTTCGACATTTTTCAGCAGGTGCATTTTCCTTCGTAATTTCTCTCCTGTTGATCCCACGCTCTTTTCGCTGCGTTTTCTGAGTTCCTGGGTGTCCGATTGGTCAGAAAACGGTCGTTTGAATCAAATCTGAGACCAAAAATTTTTCGGCCAAAAAAAAAGCAAGGCTAACCCCTTTGCATTTTTGGCGAAAATTTTCGCGATTTTGAAAAGTGCTGGAATAAATTAATTGCGGCACTATTCGGACGTAATTTTGCAGGAGAAATCGATTGGGCGCAGTCCCGATACGCTGCGATCAACGCATCAAAAGTTACAGCCAAAAATCGAAAACCTGTGTTTTCGACATTTTTCAGCAGGTGCATTTTCCTTCGTAATTTCTCTCCTGTTGATCCCACGCTCTTTTCGCTGCGTTTTCTGAGTTCCTGGGTGTCCGATTGGTCAGAAAACGGTCGTTTGAATCAAATCTGAGACCAAAAATTTTTCGGCCAAAAAAAAAGCAAGGCTAACCCCTTTGCATTTTTGGCGAAAATTTTCGCGATTTTGAAAAGTGCTGGAATAAATTAATTGCGGCACTATTCGGACGTAATTTTGCAGGAGAAATCGATTGGGCGCAGTCCCGATACGCTGCGATCAACGCATCAAAAGTTACAGCCGAAAAACGAAAACCTGTGTTTTCGACATTTTTCAGCAGGTGCATTTTCCTTCGTAATTTCTCTCCTGTTGATCCCACGCTCTTTTCGCTGCGTTTTCTGAGTTCCTGGGTGTCCGATTGGTCAGAAAACGGTCGTTTGAATCAAATCTGAGACCAAAAATTTTTCGGCCAAAAAAAAAGCAAGGCTAACCCCTTTGCATTTTTGGCGAAAATTTTCGCGATTTTGAAAAGTGCTGGAATAAATTAATTGCGGCACTATTCGGACGTAATTTTGCAGGAGAAATCGATTGGGCGCAGTCCCGATACGCTGCGATCAACGCATCAAAAGTTACAGCCAAAAATCGAAAACCTGTGTTTTCGACATTTTTCAGCAGGTGCATTTTCCTTCGTAATTTCTCTCCTGTTGATCCCACGCTCTTTTCGCTGCGTTTTCTGAGTTCCTGGGTGTCCGATTGGTCAGAAAACGGTCGTTTGAATCAAATCTGAGACCAAAAATTTTTCGGCCAAAAAAAAAGCAAGGCTAACCCCTTTGCATTTTTGGCGAAAATTTTCGCGATTTTGAAAAGTGCTGGAATAAATTAATTGCGGCACTATTCGGACGTAATTTTGCAGGAGAAATCGATTGGGCGCAGTCCCGATACGCTGCGATCAACGCATCAAAAGTTACAGCCAAAAATCGAAAACCTGTGTTTTCGACATTTTTCAGCAGGTGCATTTTCCTTCGTAATTTCTCTCCTGTTGATCCCACGCTCTTTTCGCTGCGTTTTCTGAGTTCCTGGGTGTCCGATTGGTCAGAAAACGGTCGTTTGAATCAAATCTGAGACCAAAAATTTTTCGGCCAAAAAAAAAGCAAGGCTAACCCCTTTGCATTTTTGCCGAAAATTTTCGCGATTTTGAAAAGTGCTGGAATAAATTAATTGCGGCACTATTCGGACGTAATTTTGCAGGAGGAATCGATTGGGCGCAGTCCCGATACGCTGCGATCAACGCATCAAAAGTTACAGCCAAAAATCGAAAACTTGTGTTTTCGACATTTTTCAGCAGGTGCATTTTCCTTCGTAATTTCTCTCCTGTTGATCCCACGCTCTTTTCGCTGCGTTTTCTGAGTTCCTGGGTGTCCGATTGGTCGGAAAACGGTCGTTTGAATCAAATCTGAGACCAAAAATTTTTCGGCCAAAAAAAAAGCAAGGCTAACCCCTTTGCATTTTTGGCGAAAATTTTCGCGATTTTGAAAAGTGCTGGAATAAATTAATTGCGGCACTATTCGGACGTAATTTTGCAGGAGAAATCGATTGGGCGCAGTCCCGATACGCTGCGATCGACGCATCAAAAGTTACAGCCAAAAATCGAAAACCTGTGTTTTCGACATTTTTCAGCAGGTGCATTTTCCTTCGTAATTTCTCTCCTGTTGATCCCACGCTCTTTTCGCTGCGTTTTCTGAGTTCCTGGGTGTCCGATTGGTCAGAAAACGGTCGTTTGAATCAAATCTGAGACCAAAAATTTTTCGGCCAAAAAAAAAGCAAGGCTAACCCCTTTGCATTTTTGGCGAAAATTTTCGCGATTTTGAAAAGTGCTGGAATAAATTAATTGCGGCACTATTCGGACGTAATTTTGCAGGAGAAATCGATTGGGCGCAGTCCCGATACGCTGCGATCAACGCATCAAAAGTTACAGCCAAAAATCGAAAACCTGTGTTTTCGACATTTTTCAGCAGGTGCATTTTCCTTCGTAATTTCTCTCCTGTTGATCCCACGCTCTTTTCGCTGCGTTTTCTGAGTTCCTGGGTGTCCGATTGGTCAGAAAACGGTCGTTTGAATCAAATCTGAGACCAAAAATTTTTCGGCCAAAAAAAAAGCAAGGCTAACCCCATTGCATTTTTGGCGAAAATTCTCGCGATTCTGAAAAGTGCTGGAATAAATTAATTGCGGCACTATTCGGACGTAATTTTGCAGGAGAAATCGATTGGGCGCAGTCCCGATACGCTGCGATCAACGCATCAAAAGTTACAGCCAAAAATCGAAAACCTGTGTTTTCGACATTTTTCAGCAGGTGCATTTTCCTTCGTAATTTCTCTCCTGTTGATCCCACGCTCTTTTCGCTGCGTTTTCTGAGTTCCTGGGTGTCCGATTGGTCAGAAAACGGTCGTTTGAATCAAATCTGAGACCAAAAATTTTTCGGCCAAAAAAAAAGCAAGGCTAACCCCTTTGCATTTTTGGCGAAAATTTTCGCGATTTTGAAAAGTGCTGGAATAAATTAATTGCGGCACTATTCGGACGTAATTTTGCAGGAGAAATCGATTGGGCGCAGTCCCGATACGCTGCGATCAACGCATCAAAAGTTACAGCCAAAAATCGAAAACCTGTGTTTTCGACATTTTTCAGCAGGTGCATTTTCCTTCGTAATTTCTCTCCTGTTGATCCCACGCTCTTTTCGCTGCGTTTTCTGAGTTCCTGGGTGTCCGATTGGTCAGAAAACGGTCGTTTGAATCAAATCTGAGACCAAAAATTTTTCGTCCAAAAAAAAAGCAAGGCTAACCCCTTTGCATTTTTGGCGAGAATTTACGCGATTTTGAAAAGTGCTGGAATAAATTAATTGCGGCACTATTCGGACGTAATTCTGCAGGAGAAATCGATTGGGCGCAGTCCCGATACGCTGCGATCAACGCATCAAAAGTTACAGCCAAAAATCGAAAACCTGTGTTTTCGACATTTTTCAGCAGGTGCATTTTCCTTCGTAATTTCTCTCCTGTTGATCCCACGCTCTTTTCGCTGCGTTTTCTGAGTTCCTGGGTGTCCGATTGGTCAGAAAACGGTCGTTTGAATCAAATCTGAGACCAAAAATTTTTCGGCCAAAAAAAAAGCAAGGCTAACCCCTTTGCATTTTTGGCGAAAATTCTCGCGATTCTGAAAAGTGCTGGAATAAATTAATTGCGGCACTATTCGGACGTAATTTTGCAGGAGAAATCGATTGGGCGCAGTCCCGATACGCTGCGATCAACGCATCAAAAGTTACAGCCAAAAATCGAAAACCTGTGTTTTCGACATTTTTCAGCAGGTGCATTTTCCTTCGTAATTTCTCTCCTGTTGATCCCACGCTCTTTTCGCTGCGTTTTCTGAGTTCCTGGGTGTCCGATTGGTCAGAAAACGGTCGTTTGAATCAAATCTGAGACCAAAAATTTTTCGGCCAAAAAAAAAGCAAGGCTAACCCCTTTGCATTTTTGGCGAAAATTTTCGCGATTTTGAAAAGTGCTGGAATAAATTAATTGCGGCACTATTCGGACGTAATTTTGCAGGAGAAATCGATTGGGCGCAGTCCCGATACGCTGCGATCAACGCATCAAAAGTTACAGCCAAAAATCGAAAACCTGTGTTTTCGACATTTTTCAGCAGGTGCATTTTCCTTCGTAATTTCTCTCCTGTTGATCCCACGCTCTTTTCGCTGCGTTTTCTGAGTTCCTGGGTGTCCGATTGGTCAGAAAACGGTCGTTTGAATCAAATCTAAAACCAAAAATTTTTCGGCCAAAAAAAAAGCTAGGCTAACCCCTTTGCATTTTTGGCGAAAATTTTCGCGATTTTGAAAAGTGCTGGAATAAATTAATTGCGGCACTATTCGGACGTAATTTTGCAGGAGAAATCGATTGGGCGCAGTCCCGATACGCTGCGATCAACGCATCAAAAGTTACAGCCGAAAAACGAAAACCTGTGTTTTCGACATTTTTCAGCAGGTGCATTTTCTTTCGTAATTTCTCTCCTGTTGATCCCACGCTCTTTTCGCTGCGTTTTCTGAGTTCCTGGGTGTCCGATTGGTCAGAAAACGGTCGTTTGAATCAAATCTGAGACCAAAAATTTTTCGGCCAAAAAAAAAGCAAGGCTAACCCCTTTGCATTTTTGGCGAAAATTTTCGCGATTTTGAAAAGTGCTGGAATAAATTAATTGCGGCACTATTCGGACGTAATTTTGCAGGAGAAATCGATTGGGCGCAGTCCCGATACGCTGCGATCAACGCATCAAAAGTTACAGCCAAAAATCGAAAACCTGTGTTTTCGACATTTTTCAGCAGGTGCATTTTCCTTCGTAATTTCTCTCCTGTTGATCCCACGCTCTTTTCGCTGCGTTTTCTGAGTTCCTGTGTGTCCGATTGGTCAGAAAACGGTCGTTTGAATCAAATCTGAGACCAAAAATTTTTCGGCCAAAAAAAAAGCAAGGCTAACCCCATTGCATTTTTGGCGAAAATTCTCGCGATTCTGAAAAGTGCTGGAATAAATTAATTGCGGCACTATTCGGACGTAATTTTGCAGGAGAAATCGATTGGTCGCAGTCCCGATACGCTGCGATCAACGCATCAAAAGTTACAGCCAAAAATCGAAAACCTGTGTTTTCGACATTTTTCAGCAGGTGCATTTTCCTTCGTAATTTCTCTCCTGTTGATCCCACGCTCTTTTCGCTGCGTTTTCTGAGTTCCTGGGTGTCCGATTGGTCAGAAAACGGTCGTTTGAATCAAATCTGAGACCAAAAATTTTTCGGCCAAAAAAAAAGCAAGGCTAACCCCTTTGCATTTTTGGCGAAAATTTTCGCGATTTTGAAAAGTGCTGGAATAAATTAATTGCGGCACTATTCGGACGTAATTTTGCAGGAGAAATCGATTGGGCGCAGTCCCGATACGCTGCGATCAACGCATCAAAAGTTACAGCCAAAAATCGAAAACCTGTGTCTTCGACATTTTACAGCAGGTGCATTTTCCTTCGTAATTTCTCTCCTGTTGATCCCACGCTCTTTTCGCTGCGTTTTCTGAGTTCCTGGGTGTCCGATTGGTCAGAAAACGGTCGTTTGAATCAAATCTGAGACCAAAAATTTTTCGGCCAAAAAAAAAGCAAGGCTAACCCCTTTGCATTTTTGCCGAAAATTTTCGCGGTTTTGAAAAGTGCTGGAATAAATTAATTGCGGCACTATTCGGACGTAATTTTGCAGGAGGAATCGATTGGGCGCAGTCCCGATACGCTGCGATCAACGCATCAAAAGTTACAGCCAAAAATCGAAAACTTGTGTTTTCGACATTTTTCAGCAGGTGCATTTTCCTTCGTAATTTCTCTCCTGTTGATCCCACGCTCTTTTCGCTGCGTTTTCTGAGTTCCTGGGTGTCCGATTGGTCGGAAAACGGTCGTTTGAATCAAATCTGAGACCAAAAATTTTTCGGCCAAAAAAAAAGCAAGGCTAACCCCTTTGCATTTTTGGCGAAAATTTTCGCGATTTTGAAAAGTGCTGGAATAAATTAATTGCGGCACTATTCGGACGTAATTTTGCAGGAGAAATCGATTGGGCGCAGTCCCGATACGCTGCGATCGACGCATCAAAAGTTACAGCCAAAAATCGAAAACCTGTGTTTTCGACATTTTTCAGCAGGTGCATTTTCCTTCGTAATTTCTCTCCTGTTGATCCCACGCTCTTTTCGCTGCGTTTTCTGAGTTCCTGGGTGTCCGATTGGTCAGAAAACGGTCGTTTGAATCAAATCTGAGACCAAAAATTTTTCGGCCAAAAAAAAAGCAAGGCTAACCCCTTTGCATTTTTGGCGAAAATTTTCGCGATTTTGAAAAGTGCTGGAATAAATTAATTGCGGCACTATTCGGACGTAATTTTGCAGGAGAAATCGATTGGGCGCAGTCCCGATACGCTGCGATCAACGCATCAAAAGTTACAGCCAAAAATCGAAAACCTGTGTTTTCGACATTTTTCAGCAGGTGCATTTTCCTTCGTAATTTCTCTCCTGTTGATCCCACGCTCTTTTCGCTGCGTTTTCTGAGTTCCTGGGTGTCCGATTAGTCAGAAAACGGTCGTTTGAATCAAATCTGAAACCAAAAATTTTTCGGCCAAAAAAAAAGCAAGGCTAACCCCATTGCATTTTTGGCGAAAATTCTCGCGATTCTGAAAAGTGCTGGAATAAATTAATTGCGGCACTATTCGGACGTAATTTTGCAGGAGAAATCGATTGGGCGCAGTCCCGATACGCTGCGATCAACGCATCAAAAGTTACAGCCAAAAATCGAAAACCTGTGTTTTCGACATTTTTCAGCAGGTGCATTTTCCTTCGTAATTTCTCTCCTGTTGATCCCACGCTCTTTTCGCTGCGTTTTCTGAGTTCCTGGGTGTCCGATTGGTCAGAAAACGGTCGTTTGAATCAAATCTGAGACCAAAAATTTTTCGGCCAAAAAAAAAGCAAGGCTAACCCCTTTGCATTTTTGGCGAAAATTTTCGCGATTTTGAAAAGTGCTGGAATAAATTAATTGCGGCACTATTCGGACGTAATTTTGCAGGAGAAATCGATTGGGCGCAGTCCCGATACGCTGCGATCAACGCATCAAAAGTTACAGCCAAAAATCGAAAACCTGTGTTTTCGACATTTTTCAGCAGGTGCATTTTCCTTCGTAATTTCTCTCCTGTTGATCCCACGCTCTTTTCGCTGCGTTTTCTGAGTTCCTGGGTGTCCGATTGGTCAGAAAACGGTCGTTTGAATCAAATCTGAGACCAAAAATTTTTCGTCCAAAAAAAAAGCAAGGCTAACCCCTTTGCATTTTTGGCGAAAATTTACGCGATTTTGAAAAGTGCTGGAATAAATTAATTGCGGCACTATTCGGACGTAATTCTGCAGGAGAAATCGATTGGGCGCAGTCCCGATACGCTGCGATCAACGCATCAAAAGTTACAGCCAAAAATCGAAAACCTGTGTTTTCGACATTTTTCAGCAGGTGCATTTTCCTTCGTAATTTCTCTCCTGTTGATCCCACGCTCTTTTCGCTGCGTTTTCTGAGTTCCTGGGTGTCCGATTGGTCAGAAAACGGTCGTTTGAATCAAATCTGAGACCAAAAATTTTTCGGCCAAAAAAAAAGCAAGGCTAACCCCTTTGCATTTTTGGCGAAAATTCTCGCGATTCTGAAAAGTGCTGGAATAAATTAATTGCGGCACTATTCGGACGTAATTTTGCAGGAGAAATCGATTGGGCGCAGTCCCGATACGCTGCGATCAACGCATCAAAAGTTACAGCCAAAAATCGAAAACCTGTGTTTTCGACATTTTTCAGCAGGTGCATTTTCCTTCGTAATTTCTCTCCTGTTGATCCCACGCTCTTTTCGCTGCGTTTTCTGAGTTCCTGGGTGTCCGATTGGTCAGAAAACGGTCGTTTGAATCAAATCTGAGACCAAAAATTTTTCGGCCAAAAAAAAAGCAAGGCTAACCCCTTTGCATTTTTGGCGAAAATTTTCGCGATTTTGAAAAGTGCTGGAATAAATTAATTGCGGCACTATTCGGACGTAATTTTGCAGGAGAAATCGATTGGGCGCAGTCCCGATACGCTGCGATCAACGCATCAAAAGTTACAGCCAAAAATCGAAAACCTGTGTCTTCGACATTTTACAGCAGGTGCATTTTCCTTCGTAATTTCTCTCCTGTTGATCCCACGCTCTTTTCGCTGCGTTTTCTGAGTTCCTGGGTGTCCGATCGGTCAGAAAACGGTCGTTTGAATCAAATCTGAGACCAAAAATTTTTTGGCCAAAAAAAAAGCAAGGCTAACCCCTTTGCATTTTTGCCGAAAATTTTCGCGATTTTGAAAAGTGCTGGAATAAATTAATTGCGGCACTATTCGGACGTAATTTTGCAGGAGGAATCGATTGGGCGCAGTCCCGATACGCTGCGATCAACGCATCAGAAGTTACAGCCAAAAATCAAAAACTTGTGTTTTCGACATTTTTCAGCAGGTGCATTTTCCTTCGTAATTTCTCTCCTGTTGATCCCACGCTCTTTTCGCTGCGTTTTCTGAGTTCCTGGGTGTCCGATTGGTCGGAAAACGGTCGTTTGAATCAAATCTGAGACCAAAAATTTTTCGGCCAAAAAAAAAGCAAGGCTAACCCCTTTGCATTTTTGGCGAAAATTTTCGCGATTTTGAAAAGTGCTGGAATAAATTAATTGCGGCACTATTCGGACGTAATTTTGCAGGAGAAATCGATTGGGCGCAGTCCCGATACGCTGCGATCGACGCATCAAAAGTTACAGCCAAAAATCGAAAACCTGTGTTTTCGACATTTTTCAGCAGGTGCATTTTCCTTCGTAATTTCTCTCCTGTTGATCCCACGCTCTTTTCGCTGCGTTTTCTGAGTTCCTGGGTGTCCGATTGGTCAGAAAACGGTCGTTTGAATCAAATCTGAGACCAAAAATTTTTCGGCCAAAAAAAAAGCAAGGCTAACCCCTTTGCATTTTTGGCGAAAATTTTCGCGATTTTGAAAAGTGCTGGAATAAATTAATTGCGGCACTATTCGGACGTAATTTTGCAGGAGAAATCGATTGGGCGCAGTCCCGATACGCTGCGATCAACGCATCAAAAGTTACAGCCAAAAATCGAAAACCTGTGTTTTCGACATTTTTCAGCAGGTGCATTTTCCTTCGTAATTTCTCTCCTGTTGATCCCACGCTCTTTTCGCTGCGTTTTCTGAGTTCCTGGGTGTCCGATTGGTCAGAAAACGGTCGTTTGAATCAAATCTGAGACCAAAAATTTTTCGGCCAAAAAAAAAGCAAGGCTAACCCCTTTGCATTTTTGGCGAAAATTTTCGCGATTTTGAAAAGTGCTGGAATAAATTAATTGCGGCACTATTCGGACGTAATTTTGCAGGTGAAATCGATTGGGCGCAGTCCCGATACGCTGCGATCAACGCATCAAAAGTTACAGCCAAAAATCGAAAACCTGTGTTTTCGACATTTTTCAGCAGGTGCATTTTCCTTCGTAATTTCTCTCCTGTTGATCCCACGCTCTTTTCGCTGCGTTTTCTGAGTTCCTGTGTGTCCGATTGGTCAGAAAACGGTCGTTTGAATCAAATCTGAGACCAAAAATTTTTCGGCCAAAAAAAAAGCAAGGCTAACCCCATTGCATTTTTGGCGAAAATTCTCGCGATTCTGAAAAGTGCTGGAATAAATTAATTGCGGCACTATTCGGACGTAATTTTGCAGGAGAAATCGATTGGGCGCAGTCCCGATACGCTGCGATCAACGCATCAAAAGTTACAGCCAAAAATCGAAAACCTGTGTTTTCGACATTTTTCAGCAGGTGCATTTTCCTTCGTAATTTCTCTCCTGTTGATCCCACGCTCTTTTCGTTGCGTTTTCTGAGTTCCTGGGTGTCCGATTGGTCAGAAAACGGTCGTTTGAATCAAATCTGAGACCAAAAATTTTTCGGCCAAAAAAAAAGCAAGGCTAACCCCTTTGCATTTTTGGCGAAAATTTTCGCGATTTTGAAAAGTGCTGGAATAAATTAATTGCGGCACTATTCGGACGTAATTTTGCAGGAGAAATCGATTGGGCGCAGTCCCGATACGCTGCGATCAACGCATCAAAAGTTACAGCCAAAAATCGAAAACCTGTGTTTTCGACATTTTTCAGCAGGTGCATTTTCCTTCGTAATTTCTCTCCTGTTGATCCCACGCTCTTTTCGCTGCGTTTTCTGAGTTCCTGGGTGTCCGATTGGTCAGAAAACGGTCGTTTGAATCAAATCTGAGACCAAAAATTTTTCGGCCAAAAAAAAAGCAAGGCTAACCCCTTTGCATTTTTGGCGAAAATTTTCGCGATTTTGAAAAGTGCTGGAATAAATTAATTGCGGCACTATTCGGACGTAATTTTGCAGGAGAAATCGATTGGGCGCAGTCCCGATACGCTGCGATCAACGCATCAAAAGTTACAGCCAAAAATCGAAAACCTGTGTCTTCGACATTTTACAGCAGGTGCATTTTCCTTCGTAATTTCTCTCCTGTTGATCCCACGCTCTTTTCGCTGCGTTTTCTGAGTTCCTGGGTGTCCGATCGGTCAGAAAACGGTCGTTTGAATCAAATCTGAGACCAAAAATTTTTTGGCCAAAAAAAAAGCAAGGCTAACCCCTTTGCATTTTTGCCGAAAATTTTCGCGATTTTGAAAAGTGCTGGAATAAATTAATTGCGGCACTATTCGGACGTAATTTTGCAGGAGGAATCGATTGGGCGCAGTCCCGATACGCTGCGATCAACGCATCAGAAGTTACAGCCAAAAATCAAAAACTTGTGTTTTCGACATTTTTCAGCAGGTGCATTTTCCTTCGTAATTTCTCTCCTGTTGATCCCACGCTCTTTTCGCTGCGTTTTCTGAGTTCCTGGGTGTCCGATTGGTCGGAAAACGGTCGTTTGAATCAAATCTGAGACCAAAAATTTTTCGGCCAAAAAAAAAGCAAGGCTAACCCCTTTGCATTTTTGGCGAAAATTTTCGCGATTTTGAAAAGTGCTGGAATAAATTAATTGCGGCACTATTCGGACGTAATTTTGCAGGAGAAATCGATTGGGCGCAGTCCCGATACGCTGCGATCGACGCATCAAAAGTTACAGCCAAAAATCGAAAACCTGTGTTTTCGACATTTTTCAGCAGGTGCATTTTCCTTCGTAATTTCTCTCCTGTTGATCCCACGCTCTTTTCGCTGCGTTTTCTGAGTTCCTGGGTGTCCGATTGGTCAGAAAACGGTCGTTTGAATCAAATCTGAGACCAAAAATTTTTCGGCCAAAAAAAAAGCAAGGCTAACCCCTTTGCATTTTTGGCGAAAATTTTCGCGATTTTGAAAAGTGCTGGAATAAATTAATTGCGGCACTATTCGGACGTAATTTTGCAGGAGAAATCGATTGGGCGCAGTCCCGATACGCTGCGATCAACGCATCAAAAGTTACAGCCAAAAATCGAAAACCTGTGTTTTCGACATTTTTCAGCAGGTGCATTTTCCTTCGTAATTTCTCTCCTGTTGATCCCACGCTCTTTTCGCTGCGTTTTCTGAGTTCCTGGGTGTCCGATTGGTCAGAAAACGGTCGTTTGAATCAAATCTGAGACCAAAAATTTTTCGTCCAAAAAAAAAGCAAGGCTAACCCCTTTGCATTTTTGGCGAAAATTTACGCGATTTTGAAAAGTGCTGGAATAAATTAATTGCGGCACTATTCGGACGTAATTCTGCAGGAGAAATCGATTGGGCGCAGTCCCGATACGCTGCGATCAACGCATCAAAAGTTACAGCCAAAAATCGAAAACCTGTGTTTTCGACATTTTTCAGCAGGTGCATTTTCCTTCGTAATTTCTCTCCTGTTGATCCCACGCTCTTTTCGCTGCGTTTTCTGAGTTCCTGGGTGTCCGATTGGTCAGAAAACGGTCGTTTGAATCAAATCTGAGACCAAAAATTTTTCGGCCAAAAAAAAAGCAAGGCTAACCCCTTTGCATTTTTGCCGAAAATTTTCGCGATTTTGAAAAGTGCTGGAATAAATTAATTGCGGCACTATTCGGACGTAATTTTGCAGGAGGAATCGATTGGGCGCAGTCCCGATACGCTGCGATCAACGCATCAAAAGTTACAGCCAAAAATCGAAAACTTGTGTTTTCGACATTTTTCAGCAGGTGCATTTTCCTTCGTAATTTCTCTCCTGTTGATCCCACGCTCTTTTCGCTGCGTTTTCTGAGTTCCTGGGTGTCCGATTGGTCGGAAAACGGTCGTTTGAATCAAATCTGAGACCAAAAATTTTTCGGCCAAAAAAAAAGCAAGGCTAACCCCTTTGCATTTTTGGCGAAAATTTTCGCGATTTTGAAAAGTGCTGGAATAAATTAATTGCGGCACTATTCGGACGTAATTTTGCAGGAGAAATCGATTGGGCGCAGTCCCGATACGCTGCGATCGACGCATCAAAAGTTACAGCCAAAAATCGAAAACCTGTGTTTTCGACATTTTTCAGCAGGTGCATTTTCCTTCGTAATTTCTCTCCTGTTGATCCCACGCTCTTTTCGCTGCGTTTTCTGAGTTCCTGGGTGTCCGATTGGTCAGAAAACGGTCGTTTGAATCAAATCTGAGACCAAAAATTTTTCGGCCAAAAAAAAAGCAAGGCTAACCCCTTTGCATTTTTGGCGAAAATTTTCGCGATTTTGAAAAGTGCTGGAATAAATTAATTGCGGCACTATTCGGACGTAATTTTGCAGGAGAAATCGATTGGGCGCAGTCCCGATACGCTGCGATCAACGCATCAAAAGTTACAGCCAAAAATCGAAAACCTGTGTTTTCGACATTTTTCAGCAGGTGCATTTTCCTTCGTAATTTCTCTCCTGTTGATCCCACGCTCTTTTCGCTGCGTTTTCTGAGTTCCTGGGTGTCCGATTGGTCAGAAAACGGTCGTTTGAATCAAATCTGAGACCAAAAATTTTTCGGCCAAAAAAAAAGCAAGGCTAACCCCTTTGCATTTTTGGCGAAAATTTTCGCGATTTTGAAAAGTGCTGGAATAAATTAATTGCGGCACTATTCGGACGTAATTTTGCAGGAGAAATCGATTGGGCGCAGTCCCGATACGCTGCGATCAACGCATCAAAAGTTACAGCCAAAAATCGAAAACCTGTGTTTTCGACATTTTTCAGCAGGTGCATTTTCCTTCGTAATTTCTCTCCTGTTGATCCCACGCTCTTTTCGCTGCGTTTTCTGAGTTCCTGTGTGTCCGATTGGTCAGAAAACGGTCGTTTGAATCAAATCTGAGACCAAAAATTTTTCGGCCAAAAAAAAAGCAAGGCTAACCCCATTGCATTTTTGGCGAAAATTCTCGCGATTCTGAAAAGTGCTGGAATAAATTAATTGCGGCACTATTCGGACGTAATTTTGCAGGAGAAATCGATTGGGCGCAGTCCCGATACGCTGCGATCAACGCATCAAAAGTTACAGCCAAAAATCGAAAACCTGTGTTTTCGACATTTTTCAGCAGGTGCATTTTCCTTCGTAATTTCTCTCCTGTTGATCCCACGCTCTTTTCGCTGCGTTTTCTGAGTTCCTGGGTGTCCGATTGGTCAGAAAACGGTCGTTTGAATCAAATCTGAGACCAAAAATTTTTCGGCCAAAAAAAAAGCAAGGCTAACCCCTTTGCATTTTTGGCGAAAATTTTCGCGATTTTGAAAAGTGCTGGAATAAATTAATTGCGGCACTATTCGGACGTAATTTTGCAGGAGAAATCGATTGGGCGCAGTCCCGATACGCTGCGATCAACGCATCAAAAGTTACAGCCAAAAATCGAAAACCTGTGTTTTCGACATTTTTCAGCAGGTGCATTTTCCTTCGTAATTTCTCTCCTGTTGATCCCACGCTCTTTTCGCTGCGTTTTCTGAGTTCCTGGGTGTCCGATTGGTCAGAAAACGGTCGTTTGAATCAAATCTGAGACCAAAAATTTTTCGTCCAAAAAAAAAGCAAGGCTAACCCCTTTGCATTTTTGGCGAAAATTTACGCGATTTTGAAAAGTGCTGGAATAAATTAATTGCGGCACTATTCGGACGTAATTCTGCAGGAGAAATCGATTGGGCGCAGTCCCGATACGCTGCGATCAACGCATCAAAAGTTACAGCCAAAAATCGAAAACCTGTGTTTTCGACATTTTTCAGCAGGTGCATTTTCCTTCGTAATTTCTCTCCTGTTGATCCCACGCTCTTTTCGCTGCGTTTTCTGAGTTCCTGGGTGTCCGATTGGTCAGAAAACGGTCGTTTGAATCAAATCTGAGACCAAAAATTTTTCGCCAAAAAAAAAAGCAAGGCTAACCCCTTTGCATTTTTGGCGAAAATTCTCGCGATTCTGAAAAGTGCTGGAATAAATTAATTGCGGCACTATTCGGACGTAATTTTGCAGGAGAAATCGATTGGGCGCAGTCCCGATACGCTGCGATCAACGCATCAAAAGTTACAGCCAAAAATCGAAAACCTGTGTTTTCGACATTTTTCAGCAGGTGCATTTTCCTTCGTAATTTCTCTCCTGTTGATCCCACGCTCTTTTCGCTGCGTTTTCTGAGTTCCTGGGTGTCCGATTGGTCAGAAAACGGTCGTTCGAATCAAATCTGAGACCAAAAATTTTTCGGCCAAAAAAAAAGCAAGGCTAACCCCTTTGCATTTTTGGCGAAAATTTTCGCGATTTTGAAAAGTGCTGGAATAAATTAATTGCGGCACTATTCGGACGTAATTTTGCAGGAGAAATCGATTGGGCGCAGTCCCGATACGCTGCGATCAACGCATCAAAAGTTACAGCCAAAAATCGAAAACCTGTGTTTTCGACATTTTTCAGCAGGTGCATTTTCCTTCGTAATTTCTCTCCTGTTGATCCCACGCTCTTTTCGCTGCGTTTTCTGAGTTCCTGGGTGTCCGATTGGTCAGAAAACGGTCGTTTGAATCAAATCTGAGACCAAAAATTTTTCGGCCAAAAAAAAAGCAAGGCTAACCCCTTTGCATTTTTGGCGAAAATTTTCGCGATTTTGAAAAGTGCTGGAATAAATTAATTGCGGCACTATTCGGACGTAATTTTGCAGGAGAAATCGATTGGGCGCAGTCCCGATACGCTGCGATCAACGCATCAAAAGTTACAGCCAAAAATCGAAAACCTGTGTTTTCGACATTTTTCAGCAGGTGCATTTTCCTTCGTAATTTCTCTCCTGTTGATCCCACGCTCTTTTCGCTGCGTTTTCTGAGTTCCTGGGTGTCCGATTGGTCAGAAAACGGTCGTTTGAATCAAATCTGAGACCAAAAATTTTTCGGCCAAAAAAAAAGCAAGGCTAACCCCTTTGCATTTTTGGCGAAAATTTTCGCGATTTTGAAAAGTGCTGGAATAAATTAATTGCGGCACTATTCGGGCGTAATTTTGCAGGAGAAATCGATTGGGCGCAGTCCCGATACGCTGCGATCAACGCATCAAAAGTTACAGCCAAAAATCGAAAACCTGTGTTTTCGACATTTTTCAGCAGATGCATTTTCCTTCGTAATTTCTCTCCTGTTGATCCCACGCTCTTTTCGCTGCGTTTTCTGAGTTCCTGGGTGTCCGATTGGTCAGAAAACGGTCGTTTGAATCAAATCTGAGACCAAAAATTTTTTGGCCAAAAAAAAAGCAAGGCTAACCCCTTTGCATTTTTGGCGAAAATTTTCGCGATTCTGAAAAGTGCTGGAATAAATTAATTGCGGCACTATTCGGACGTAATTTTGCAGGAGAAATCGATTGGGCGCAGTCCCGATACGCTGCGATCAACGCATCAAAAGTTACAGCCAAAAATCGAAAACCTGTGTTTTCGACATTTTTCAGCAGGTGCATTTTCCTTCGTAATTTCTCTCCTGTTGATCCCACGCTCTTTTCGCTGCGTTTTCTGAGTTCCTGGGTGTCCGATTGGTCAGAAAACGGTCGTTTGAATCAAATCTGAGACCAAAAATTTTTCGGCCAAAAAAAAAGCAAGGCTAACCCCTTTGCATTTTTGGCGAAAATTTTCGCGATTTTGAAAAGTGCTGGAATAAATTAATTGCGGCACTATTCGGACGTAATTTTGCAGGAGAAATCGATTGGGCGCAGTCCCGATACGCTGCGATCAACGCATCAAAAGTTACAGCCAAAAATCGAAAACCTGTGTCTTCGACATTTTACAGCAGGTGCATTTTCCTTCGTAATTTCTCTCCTGTTGATCCCACGCTCTTTTCGCTGCGTTTTCTGAGTTCCTGGGTGTCCGATTGGTCAGAAAACGGTCGTTCGAATCAAATCTGAGACCAAAAATTTTTCGGCCAAAAAAAAAGCAAGGCTAACCCCTTTGCATTTTTGGCGAAAATTTTCGCGATTTTGAAAAGTGCTGGAATAAATTAATTGCGGCACTATTCGGACGTAATTTTGCAGGAGAAATCGATTGGGCGCAGTCCCGATACGCTGCGATCAACGCATCAAAAGTTACAGCCAAAAATCGAAAACCTGTGTTTTCGACATTTTTCAGCAGGTGCATTTTCCTTCGTAATTTCTCTCCTGTTGATCCCACGCTCTTTTCGCTGCGTTTTCTGAGTTCCTGGGTGTCCGATTGGTCAGAAAACGGTCGTTTGAATCAAATCTGAGACCAAAAATTTTTCGGCCAAAAAAAAAGCAAGGCTAACCCCTTTGCATTTTTGGCGAAAATTTTCGCGATTTTGAAAAGTGCTGGAATAAATTAATTGCGGCACTATTCGGGCGTAATTTTGCAGGAGAAATCGATTGGGCGCAGTCCCGATACGCTGCGATCAACGCATCAAAAGTTACAGCCAAAAATCGAAAACCTGTGTTTTCGACATTTTTCAGCAGATGCATTTTCCTTCGTAATTTCTCTCCTGTTGATCCCACGCTCTTTTCGCTGCGTTTTCTGAGTTCCTGGGTGTCCGATTGGTCAGAAAACGGTCGTTTGAATCAAATCTGAGACCAAAAATTTTTTGGCCAAAAAAAAAGCAAGGCTAACCCCTTTGCATTTTTGGCGAAAATTTTCGCGATTCTGAAAAGTGCTGGAATAAATTAATTGCGGCACTATTCGGACGTAATTTTGCAGGAGAAATCGATTGGGCGCAGTCCCGATACGCTGCGATCAACGCATCAAAAGTTACAGCCAAAAATCGAAAACCTGTGTTTTCGACATTTTTCAGCAGGTGCATTTTCCTTCGTAATTTCTCTCCTGTTGATCCCACGCTCTTTTCGCTGCGTTTTCTGAGTTCCTGGGTGTCCGATTGGTCAGAAAACGGTCGTTTGAATCAAATCTGAGACCAAAAATTTTTCGGCCAAAAAAAAAGCAAGGCTAACCCCTTTGCATTTTTGGCGAAAATTTTCGCGATTTTGAAAAGTGCTGGAATAAATTAATTGCGGCACTATTCGGACGTAATTTTGCAGGAGAAATCGATTGGGCGCAGTCCCGATACGCTGCGATCAACGCATCAAAAGTTACAGCCAAAAATCGAAAACCTGTGTCTTCGACATTTTACAGCAGGTGCATTTTCCTTCGTAATTTCTCTCCTGTTGATCCCACGCTCTTTTCGCTGCGTTTTCTGAGTTCCTGGGTGTCCGATTGGTCAGAAAACGGTCGTTCGAATCAAATCTGAGACCAAAAATTTTTCGGCCAAAAAAAAAGCAAGGCTAACCCCTTTGCATTTTTGGCGAAAATTCTCGCGATTTTGAAAAGTGCTGGAATAAATTAATTGCGGCACTATTCGGACGTAATTCTGCAGGAGAAATCGATTGGGCGCAGTCCCGATACGCTGCGATCAACGCATCAGAAGTTACAGCCAAAAATCGAAAACCTGTGTTTTCGACATTTTTCAGCAGGTGCATTTTCCTTCGTAATTTCTCTCCTGTTGATCCCACGCTCTTTTCGCTGCGTTTTCTGAGTTCCTGGGTGTCCGATTGGTCAGAAAACGGTCGTTTGAATCAAATCTGAGACCAAAAATTTTTCGGCCAAAAAAAAAGCAAGGCTAACCCCTTTGCATTTTTGCCGAAAATTTTCGCGATTTTGAAAAGTGCTGGAATAAATTAATTGCGGCACTATTCGGACGTAATTTTGCAGGAGAAATCGATTGGGCGCAGTCCCGATACGCTGCGATCAACGCATCAAAAGTTACAGCCAAAAATCGAAAACTTGTGTTTTCGACATTTTTCAGCAGGTGCATTTTCCTTCGTAATTTCTCTCCTGTTGATCCCACGCTCTTTTCGCTGCGTTTTCTGAGTTCCTGGGTGTCCGATTGGTCGGAAAACGGTCGTTTGAATCAAATCTGAGACCAAAAATTTTTCGGCCAAAAAAAAAGCAAGGCTAACCCCTTTGCATTTTTGGCGAAAATTTTCGCGATTTTGAAAAGTGCTGGAATAAATTAATTGCGGCACTATTCGGACGTAATTATGCAGGAGAAATCGATTGGGCGCAGTCCCGATACGCTGCGATCAACGCATCAAAAGTTACAGCCAAAAATCGAAAACCTGTGTTTTCGACATTTTTCAGCAGGTGCATTTTCCTTCGTAATTTCTCTCCTGTTGATCCCACGCTCTTTTCGCTGCGTTTTCTGAGTTCCTGGGTGTCCGATTGGTCAGAAAACGGTCGTTTGAATCAAATCTGAGACCAAAAATTTTTCGGCCAAAAAAAAAGCAAGGCTAACCCCTTTGCATTTTTGGCGAAAATTTTCGCGATTTTGAAAAGTGCTGGAATAAATTAATTGCGGCACTATTCGGACGTAATTTTGCAGGAGAAATCGATTGGGCGCAGTCCCGATACGCTGCGATCAACGCATCAAAAGTTACAGCCAAAAATCGAAAACCTGTGTTTTCGACATTTTTCAGCAGGTGCATTTTCCTTCGTAATTTCTCTCCTGTTGATCCCACGCTCTTTTCGCTGCGTTTTCTGAGTTCCTGGGTGTCCGATTGGTCAGAAAACGGTCGTTTGAATCAAATCTGAGACCAAAAATTTTTCGGCCAAAAAAAAAGCAAGGCTAACCCCTTTGCATTTTTGGCGAAAATTTTCGCGATTCTGAAAAGTGCTGGAATAAATTAATTGCGGCACTACTCGGACGTAATTTTGCAGGAGAAATCGATTGGGCGCAGTCCCGATACGCTGCGATCAACGCATCAAAAGTTACAGCCAAAAATCGAAAACCTGTGTTTTCGACATTTTTCAGCAGGTGCATTTTCCTTCGTAATTTCTCTCCTGTTGATCCCACGCTCTTTTCGCTGCGTTTTCTGAGTTCCTGGGTGTCCGATTGGTCAGAAAACGGTCGTTTGAATCAAATCTGAGACCAAAAATTTTTCGGCCAAAAAAAAAGCAAGGCTAACCCCTTTGCATTTTTGGCGAAAATTTTCGCGATTTTGAAAAGTGCTGGAATAAATTAATTGCGGCACTATTCGGACGTAATTTTGCAGGAGAAATCGATTGGGCGCAGTCCCGATACGCTGCGATCAACGCATCAAAAGTTACAGCCAAAAATCGAAAACCTGTGTTTTCGACATTTTTCAGCAGGTGCATTTTCCTTCGTAATTTCTCTCCTGTTGATCCCACGCTCTTTTCGCTGCGTTTTCTGAGTTCCTGGGTGTCCGATTGGTCAGAAAACGGTCGTTTGAATCAAATCTGAGACCAAAAATTTTTCGGCCAAAAAAAAAGCAAGGCTAACCCCTTTGCATTTTTGGCGAAAATTTTCGCGATTTTGAAAAGTGCTGGAATAAATTAATTGCGGCACTATTCGGACGTAATTTTGCAGGAGAAATCGATTGGGCGCAGTCCCGATACGCTGCGATCAACGCATCAAAAGTTACAGCCAAAAATCGAAAACCTGTGTCTTCGACATTTTACAGCAGGTGCATTTTCCTTCGTAATTTCTCTCCTGTTGATCCCACGCTCTTTTCGCTGCGTTTTCTGAGTTCCTGGGTGTCCGATTGGTCAGAAAACGGTCGTTTGAATCAAATCTGAGACCAAAAATTTTTCGGCCAAAAAAAAAGCAAGGCTAACCCCTTTGCATTTTTGGCGAAAATTTTCGCGATTTTGAAAAGTGCTGGAATAAATTAATTGCGGCACTATTCGGACGTAATTTTGCAGGAGAAATCGATTGGGCGCAGTCCCGATACGCTGCGATCAACGCATCAAAAGTTACAGCCAAAAATCGAAAACCTGTGTTTTCGACATTTTTCAGCAGGTGCATTTTCCTTCGTAATTTCTCTCCTGTTGATCCCACGCTCTTTTCGCTGCGTTTTCTGAGTTCCTGGGTGTCCGATTGGTCAGAAAACGGTCGTTTGAATCAAATCTGAGACCAAAAATTTTTCGGCCAAAAAAAAAGCAAGGCTAACCCCTTTGCATTTTTGGCGAAAATTTTCGCGATTTTGAAAAGTGCTGGAATAAATTAATTGCGGCACTATTCGGACGTAATTTTGCAGGAGAAATCGATTGGGCGCAGTCCCGATACGCTGCGATCAACGCATCAAAAGTTACAGCCAAAATTCGAAAACCTGTGTTTTCGACATTTTTCAGCAGGTGCATTTTCCTTCGTAATTTCTCTCCTGTTGATCCCACGCTCTTTTCGCTGCGTTTTCCGAGTTCCTGGGTGTCCGATTGGTCAGAAAACGGTCGTTTGAATCAAATCTGAGACCAAAAATTTTTCGGCCAAAAAAAAAGCAAGGCTAACCCCTTTGCATTTTTGGCGAAAATTTTCGCGATTTTGAAAAGTGCTGGAATAAATTAATTGCGGCACTATTCGGACGTAATTTTGCAGGAGAAATCGATTGGGCGCAGTCCCGATACGCTGCGATCAACGCATCAAAAGTTACAGCCAAAAATCGAAAACCTGTGTTTTCGACATTTTTCAGCAGGTGCATTTTCCTTCGTAATTTCTCTCCTGTTGATCCCACGCTCTTTTCGCTGCGTTTTCTGAGTTCCTGGGTGTCCGATTGGTCAGAAAACGGTCGTTTGAATCAAATCTGAGACCAAAAATTTTTCGGCCAAAAAAAAAGCAAGGCTAACCCCTTTGCATTTTTGGCGAAAATTTTCGCGATTTTGAAAAGTGCTGGAATAAATTAATTGCGGCACTATTCGGACGTAATTTTGCAGGAGAAATCGATTGGGCGCAGTCCCGATACGCTGCGATCAACGCATCAAAAGTTACAGCCAAAAATCGAAAACCTGTGTTTTCGACATTTTTCAGCAGGTGCATTTTCCTTCGTAATTTCTCTCCTGTTGATCCCACGCTCTTTTCGCTGCGTTTTCTGAGTTCCTGGGTGTCCGATTGGTCAGAAAACGGTCGTTTGAATCAAATCTGAGACCAAAAATTTTTCGGCCAAAAAAAAAGCAAGGCTAACCCCTTTGCATTTTTGGCGAAAATTTTCGCGATTTTGAAAAGTGCTGGAATAAATTAATTGCGGCACTATTCGGACGTAATTTTGCAGGAGAAATCGAATCGGCGCAGTCCCGATACGCTGCGATCAACGCATCAAAAGTTACAGCCAAAAATCGAAAACCTGTGTTTTCGACATTTTTCAGCAGGTGCATTTTCCTTCGTAATTTCTCTCCTGTTGATCCCACGCTCTTTTCGCTGCGTTTTCTGAGTTCCTGGGTGTCCGATTGGTCAGAAAACGGTCGTTTGAATCAAATCTGAGACCAAAAATTTTTCGGCCAAAAAAAAAGCAAGGCTAACCCCTTTGCATTTTTGGCGAAAATTTTCGCGATTTTGAAAAGTGCTGGAATAAATTAATTGCGGCACTATTCGGACGTAATTTTGCAGGAGAAATCGATTGGGCGCAGTCCCGATACGCTGCGATCAACGCATCAAAAGTTACAGCCAAAAATCGAAAACCTGTGTCTTCGACATTTTACAGCAGGTGCATTTTCCTTCGTAATTTCTCTCCTGTTGATCCCACGCTCTTTTCGCTGCGTTTTCTGAGTTCCTGGGTGTCCGATTGGTCAGAAAACGGTCGTTTGAATCAAATCTGAGACCAAAAATTTTTCGGCCAAAAAAAAAGCAAGGCTAACCCCTTTGCATTTTTGGCGAAAATTTTCGCGATTCTGAAAAGTGCTGGAATAAATTAATTGCGGCACTATTCGGACGTAATTTTGCAGGAGAAATCGATTGGGCGCAGTCCCGATACGCTGCGATCAACGCATCAAAAGTTACAGCCAAAAATCGAAAACCTGTGTTTTCGACATTTTTCAGCAGGTGCATTTTTCTTCGTAATTTCTCTCCTGTTGATCCCACGCTCTTTTCGCTGCGTTTTCTGAGTTCCTGGGTGTCCGATTGGTCAGAAAACGGTCGTTTGAATCAAATCTGAGACCAAAAATTTTTCGGCCAAAAAAAAAGCAAGGCTAACCCCTTTGCATTTTTGGCGAAAATTTTCGCGATTTTGAAAAGTGCTGGAATAAATTAATTGCGGCACTATTCGGACGTAATTTTGCAGGAGAAATCGATTGGGCGCAGTCCCGATACGCTGCGATCAACGCATCAAAAGTTACAGCCAAAAATCGAAAACCTGTGTTTTCGACATTTTTCAGCAGGTGCATTTTCCTTCGTAATTTCTCTCCTGTTGATCCCACGCTCTTTTCGCTGCGTTTTCTGAGTTCCTGGGTGTCCGATTGGTCAGAAACGGTCGTTTGAATCAAATCTGAGACCAAAAATTTTTCGGCCAAAAAAAAAGCAAGGCTAACCCCTTTGCATTTTTGGCGAAAATTTTCGCGATTTTGAAAAGTGCTGGAATAAATTAATTGCGGCACTATTCGGACGTAATTTTGCAGGAGAAATCGATTGGGCGCAGTCCCGATACGCTGCGATCAACGCATCAAAAGTTACAGCCAAAAATCGAAAACCTGTGTTTTCGACATTTTTCAGCAGGTGCATTTTCCTTCGTAATTTCTCTCCTGTTGATCCCACGCTCTTTTCGCTGCGTTTTCTGAGTTCCTGGGTGTCCGATTGGTCAGAAAACGGTCGTTTGAATCAAATCTGAGACCAAAAATTTTTCGGCCAAAAAAAAAGCAAGGCTAACCCCTTTGCATTTTTGGCGAAAATTTTCGCGATTCTGAAAAGTGCTGGAATAAATTAATTGCGGCACTACTCGGACGTAATTTTGCAGGAGAAATCGATTGGGCGCAGTCCCGATACGCTGCGATCAACGCATCAAAAGTTACAGCCAAAAATCGAAAACCTGTGTTTTCGACATTTTTCAGCAGGTGCATTTTCCTTCGTAATTTCTCTCTTGTTGATCCCACGCTCTTTTCGCTGCGTTTTCTGAGTTCCTGGGTGTCCGATTGGTCTGAAAACGGTCGTTTGAATCAAATCTGAGACCAAAAATTTTTCGGCCAAAAAAAAAGCAAGGCTAACCCCTTTGCATTTTTGGCGAAAATTTTCGCGATTTTGAAAAGTGCTGGAATAAATTAATTGCGGCACTATTCGGACGTAATTTTGCAGGAGAAATCGATTGGGCGCAGTCCCGATACGCTGCGATCAACGCATCAAAAGTTACAGCCAAAAATCGAAAACCTGTGTTTTCGACATTTTTCAGCAGGTGCATTTTCCTTCGTAATTTCTCTCCTGTTGATCCCACGCTCTTTTCGCTGCGTTTTCTGAGTTCCTGGGTGTCCGATTGGTCAGAAAACGGTCGTTTGAATCAAATCTGAGACCAAAAATTTTTCGTCCAAAAAAAAAGCAAGGCTAACCCCTTTGCATTTTTGGCGAAAATTTTCGCGATTTTGAAAAGTGCTGGAATAAATTAATTGCGGCACTATTCGGACGTAATTCTGCAGGAGAAATCGATTGGGCGCAGTCCCGATACGCTGCGATCAACGCATCAAAAGTTACAGCCAAAAATCGAAAACCTGTGTTTTCGACATTTTTCAGCAGGTGCATTTTCCTTCGTAATTTCTCTCCTGTTGATCCCACGCTCTTTTCGCTGCGTTTTCTGAGTTCCTGGGTGTCCGATTGGTCAGAAAACGGTCGTTTGAATCAAATCTGAGACCAAAAATTTTTCGGCCAAAAAAAAAGCAAGGCTAACCCCTTTGCATTTTTGGCGAAAATTTTCGCGATTTTGAAAAGTGCTGGAATAAATTAATTGCGGCACTATTCGGACGTAATTCTGCAGGAGAAATCGATTGGGCGCAGTCCCGATACGCTGCGATCAACGCATCAAAAGTTACAGCCAAAAATCGAAAACCTGTGTTTTCGACATTTTTCAGCAGGTGCATTTTCCTTCGTAATTTCTCTCCTGTTGATCCCACGCTCTTTTCGCTGCGTTTTCTGAGTTCCTGGGTGTCCGATTGGTCAGAAAACGGTCGTTTGAATCAAATCTGAGACCAAAAATTTTTCGGCCAAAAAAAAAGCAAGGCTAACCCCTTTGCATTTTTGGCGAAAATTTTCGCGATTTTGAAAAGTGCTGGAATAAATTAATTGCGGTACTATTCGGACGTAATTCTGCAGGAGAAATCGATTGGGCGCAGTCCCGATACGCTGCGATCAACGCATCAAAAGTTACAGCCAAAAATCGAAAACCTGTGTTTTCGACATTTTTCAGCAGGTGCATTTACCTTCGTAATTTCTCTCCTGTTGATCCCACGCTCTTTTCGCTGCGTTTTCTGAGTTCCTGGGTGTCCGATTGGTCAGAAAACGGTCGTTTGAATCAAATCTGAGACCAAAAATTTTTCGGCCAAAAAAAAAGCAAGGCTAACCCCTTTGCATTTTTGGCGAAAATTTTCGCGATTTTGAAAAGTGCTGGAATAAATTAATTGCGGCACTATTCGGACGTAATTTTGCAGGAGAAATCGATTGGGCGCAGTCCCGATACGCTGCGATCAACGCATCAAAAGTTACAGCCAAAAATCGAAAACCTGTGTTTTCGACATTTTTCAGCAGGTGCATTTTCCTTCGTAATTTCTCTCCTGTTGATCCCACGCTCTTTTCGCTGCGTTTTCTGAGTTCCTGGGTGTCCGATTGGTCAGAAAACGGTCGTTTGAATCAAATCTGAGACCAAAAATTTTTCGGCCAAAAAAAAAGCAAGGCTAACCCCTTTGCATTTTTGGCGAAAATTTTCGCGATTTTGAAAAGTGCTGGAATAAATTAATTGCGGCACTATTCGGACGTAATTTTGCAGGAGAAATCGATTGGGCGCAGTCCCGATACGCTGCGATCAACGCATCAAAAGTTACAGCCAAAAATCGAAAACCTGTGTTTTCGACATTTTTCAGCAGGTGCATTTTCCTTCGTAATTTCTCTCCTGTTGATCCCACGCTCTTTTCGCTGCGTTTTCTGAGTTCCTGGGTGTCCGATTGGTCAGAAAACGGTCGTTTGAATCAAATCTGAGACCAAAAATTTTTCGGCCAAAAAAAAAGCAAGGCTAACCCCTTTGCATTTTTGGCGAAAATTTTCGCGATTTTGAAAAGTGCTGGAATAAATTAATTGCGGCACTATTCGGACGTAATTTTGCAGGAGAAATCGATTGGGCGCAGTCCCGATACGCTGCGATCAACGCATCAAAAGTTACAGCCAAAAATCGAAAACCTGTGTTTTCGACATTTTTCAGCAGGTGCATTTTCCTTCGTAATTTCTCTCCTGTTGATCCCACGCTCTTTTCGCTGCGTTTTCTGAGTTCCTGGGTGTCCGATTGGTCAGAAAACGGTCGTTTGAATCAAATCTGAGACCAAAAATTTTTCGGCCAAAAAAAAAGCAAGGCTAACCCCTTTGCATTTTTGGCGAAAATTTTCGCGATTTTGAAAAGTGCTGGAATAAATTAATTGCGGCACTATTCGGACGTAATTTTGCAGGAGAAATCGATTGGGCGCAGTCCCGATACGCTGCGATCAACGCATCAAAAGTTACAGCCAAAAATCGAAAACCTGTGTTTTCGACATTTTTCAGCAGGTGCATTTTCCTTCGTAATTTCTCTCCTGTTGATCCCACGCTCTTTTCGCTGCGTTTTCTGAGTTCCTGGGTGTCCGATTGGTCAGAAAACGGTCGTTTGAATCAAATCTGAGACCAAAAATTTTTCGGCCAAAAAAAAAGCAAGGCTAACCCCTTTGCATTTTTGGCGAAAATTTTCGCGATTTTGAAAAGTGCTGGAATAAATTAATTGCGGCACTATTCGCACGTAATTTTGCAGGAGAAATCGATTGGGCGCAGTCCCGATACGCTGCGATCAACGCATCAAAAGTTACAGCCAAAAATCGAAAACCTGTGTTTTCGACATTTTTCAGCAGGTGCATTTTCCTTCGTAATTTCTCTCCTGTTGATCCCACGCTCTTTTCGCTGCGTTTTCTGAGTTCCTGGGTGTCCGATTGGTCAGAAAACGGTCGTTTGAATCAAATCTGAGACCAAAAATTTTTCGGCCAAAAAAAAAGCAAGGCTAACCCCTTTGCATTTTGGCGAAAATTTTCGCGATTTCGAAAAGTGCTGGAATAAATTAATTGCGGCACTATTCGGACGTAATTTTGCAGGAGAAATCGATTTGGCACAGGCCGAACGCACTGCTCGAATTGGATTCAGATCCACAACTCGGAGCAACACGAACTCCGCCACACGTCTTTGGTAATGATCGAAAGGTAAATCACAAATGTATAGCTACAACACTTCATTTTTATTTTAGTACCACTTCGTTTATTATGCCTCAGTGTTAATACAAGTTTTACAGCTGTCAGTGTATAGTACTTGAACAAGTTGCATAATACTGTTCATTTGAAAACTTATTCTACACAGGAAATCGTCATGAAACATCAGATTTCTGAGTATTGTATGAAGCATCAGAATTGCAGTACATATCACTCCATGCAGCGTATGAAAAAGATCATTTGAGATAGTCATCATCAGGAAGAAGTCGTCATAGTATCACAGTAGTGTGTCAGCGTAGTTCAAGATCAGACGTGCTTACTGGTGCAATGCAATTCTACAAGATACGATAAGTGTGACTCAGTAATGTTATTATTTCAAGTGTTTTCCTTTGAAATGCATAAATAAATGCATTTTTCTATAACTTGTGCTTAATTTTTTGCGTATGTTGGTCCTGAAGTGATCTTAATGTTTTTGGTTTTCTTGCAGTGGTTTTTGTCAAATCGGTTCAGAAAGGGTCATTTGTATCGGATTTGAGTCGAAAAGTTTTTCTCTCACCAAAACCAACGGTTATTCCATTCGAATAATTTTGGTCAACTCCCGGCGGATCTAGAAAAAATGCTACAACCGATTTATTCTGACCCCATATCGACGTATATCGAAAGAAATGCATTACGCACAGTCTTGAATCGTTAGAAACAACGAACTGAATGTTACGGTCGAAAAACATGACATTTCTTTTTGTCATTGACAGCAGCTGGTCCGACGATTCTTCAACGCCTGTTTCTCAATCCTTGCGGTCCAATTAGTTTAATAAGGGTCCTCCGATTCGATTTTGAGATGACAAATTTTTGTTTTCAAAAACCACAAAAAAAATCTAGGCTAACCCCTTTAAGTTTTTCAGTCGTAATTTGGCTGGCTGCTAATGCTTCGCAATAAATTTCTCAATAGAGTATATCGACGTTATTTTGCGAGCTTAATTGATTGCGCACACTCCAGAGTCACCGTGAGCGAGGGATCAAAAGTAACACAGAAAAAGTAAGAAATGTCCTTGTCATTCTCTACGTATCTTCTCAACTGTTAATTCCTATGTTTCCGCTCCCTTAGGATCCAATTGGACTCATAATGGAAGGTCCTTTGATTCCTTTCCAAGAGGTTCAATTTTTTGCTTCTCAATTTGCACAAGTAGCAGGGCTTAACTCCTCCGGATTCGTGATTTCTACAAATTCAATTCGCAATTCCAGTCAAATAGTATTTTTCAAAAATTCGTTATTGCAATAATTGATAAATACACATCCTTACAATGACATACAAGTTTGAATAATTAAACCTAAACAACTCTATACTTATTAAGTAGATCGTTCTTGTTCGATCAATCATTTCCGGATGATTTCATCATCGCGTGACATCACAAAGTGTCTATCAATTACAATCGAGGATCAATCGATCACTCATTCTCATATTTAAACTTTGCTCATTGGCCTGCGTGACGAATCTTAACAGAAACCATCGTCGAGATGAAAATACTTTTGCAATATCCGGGTGCCAGTCGAATCGGCATTTCATTAAAAAGTTGTTGGGTACGGAATATTGGTTAACATGAAAAGAATTTAATATTCCAAAACTCGTGAATTTCAGCGGATCCAATTAACGCCCTTCTCACCCTCTCGTGCGCTCAGAGCTTACTTCGTCAAGCCATTATCTTCCTTTTCCACTTCCTGCGAGGAATGAAAGTTATAAGTATGAGACAATTTCACGGACGGCGTCTCCAACTCATAATTTCATAAGATTAAAAGTTTTCTCAGCAATTCGAGTGAGCCATTTCCCAAACAAAATATAACCTCGTTTTTACTCACCGACGGTGTACCGACGGTTTTTTTCCGCAAGATCGAAAAATACAGTTGCACGAGCAACATTTATAAATAATCCAGATTCCAGATTATAAGTAACGATTTATAAGAATCCCCACCATACATTATAATCTAACAAAATATCTACTAATTTTATTCGGCCTGTTTTTCAAGGTCAGTTTTGACATCATGTCTTATCAAATCTGGCTGTTATGCTTATGCTCGTATTTGATCTTACACAACGTCTTTAGATCTTATTCTATAGCTTAGCCTGAGCCTAGTTTACAGGGCGGAATTGAGTACTGTGAGATTACAATATCTTAAAAACAAATTCAGATAGTTTCGAATATGATAAAATATACCAGAATACCATCCACAAGTTTGAATTGAAATTCTTGGGACTTTTTCGAGATACATATTGTTGTAACCACACGAAAAGATGTTGTTATATTAACGTTAACAAGACGTCCAATTAGTCGATTCTAATATCGATCTACACACAATTTGAGAATAATACAAACTTTGATCCATTCGAAATATTGATTGTCGAGGTATAAATTGTCAAAATTCACCTACTCTGTACCTTCTTATAAGCACAGTTATTTTCTATTACATGATACTGTACGTGTAAAATAAATATAATAAGGAAATATACAGTCCGATTACTTAATTTTTAGTCCAGCTACTCTCGCTTGGAGAAATCAGAATCGAAACTAGGCAAACCGCGTAGCACACAAACCTATGCATACCACTAAGCTCAACGGTGGCCGTAAAATCGTTCATTAGATTACAGGCCACGTTTATTCTGGTTTCTCGAGTAGGTAGATACCAGCTTTACCGTGAGGAAGAGAGAGACATCAAGAGAAAGAGGGGCGGGGGAGGGTTTCCGAGCCATCTCCCGTTTCTTGCGGTCCTCAGGGATCCGGGACGTTCCCATTCCCCAGCAATTATTTGCCCTGGACGAGGTTTACCCAGGCAATGGTAATGGGTAAGGCGGCAATGCATATTCATACACTTGAGAGAAGGGAAAATCGTGTGAATGATGAATCGAACCGCAGATAAGCGCGGGTTCGACTTTTGGGTAGTCATAGATTATGACAGAAAAATGATGGTTCTTTTCTTCACATCCCTCTCGGATGATTATTTATTTATCCATTTATTTGGCATCGATCTTGCTCAGTCGTAATTCATGTAACGATTCATATTTCGTCATCATCCCGATCACTGCCTTCCGTCGTGCGTTCACACGACATGCATGCACAAATGAATACTTACGAACTATTAATGAAACTTAAAATAACGTTAAGTATATCACTTCGTCCCGACATGGCGAGACAATAACATGTTAAGCTCATAGGACCTTCAATAGTGATTGCCTGATAATGATTGGCCGTAGCCGATCGAAACGTCGCAACCTTTTGAACAATCGATAAAAAGATATTTTACCATGACTAATTTCGACGAATCAATTTCAATACTTAAATATATCGTTTTATTTAGAAAAGAATTCTTTTGCATCGAAATTACTACAATAATATTATAACGATTTATCTTTACTAGAAATGTTTCGTCGTTGATTCGGCCACCTTTTATTGATGTATAAAATTTTCAACAGGGTTCGTTGATACTGGTATTCGATATAAGAATAATGAGTAATTAGGAAAATGGTGTTATTGAAATTTCGTACATTGCTTGGCCAAACGTGACAGCCACAGACTCTGTCATACGTGTGAACACATTCGTATTTACCCTTACAATACACGGTATCTGAAATGCTTACATCTCTCCATTCTCGACAAAATAGAGCCCGAAGAAGGCGTGCTTTTTTTTTTTTTTTTTTATTTTCTTTTTTATTTTCTTTTTTTCATTTTTCATCCGCCGACTCGCGACGTGTGATGCGAAACCCTCCGAAATGAATTTGTAACGAGTTTCTCAGATCCCCTCATCAAACTTGGATATTTTCCTCCGCTTCGCCAGCCCGTTACCTTCCTCCAAAATCCATGCTTTTCAGAGCGTGGCCATCACTTTAGGTCGGAATCATCCCTCGCCTCGAGCAACTCGAGCAATACCTCATCCATTTCCGCCGCGGTTTATGCCCACATCATCTCTCTCTCTCTCTCTCTCTCTCTCTCTCTACGCTTCTTATTCACATGCCAGAAAAAAAAAGAAAGAAAGAAAATCCACTAAATGCGATTTATGATTTCTGTACTAACGGATCATCGCGAAGATCAGTCAAAAACCACTCATATTCAAATTAATGTTTTCCCTTAAAACCCGTAGATTTTGTTTATCCTGAAACGGTGTTCCGTACGTCACAATTTTGAAGGCGTTCCACGTTTTGAATTATACCTACTCGAATGCATCCGTTGATGAATTTCACCCCTTGTTCGCAGACTAGACGGCAAAACCTGACCAACGTCCTGCAGACGCTGTCCGCATCCAAACCAACCCCCCGATTCGCGATCCAGCTTCGATGCAATTTGCATTTCTATCTCTGATCCTCAGCGTATATCTTCCAGCCAGTGCAAATGTCACATGAAACCGACCGGATCTCCGAATGTATCGCTTCGTCCTTCGTACCAGGGCTCAGGTGCTGAATGGTGATGTGTTTCGATTTAACTTTGAGACGCGCATCGTTTTCCTTCATTTCATCTCAGCCAGTCCCTTTCTTTCAAAAATTATTCACTTTCAAAGACGTGTTTTTTTTTTTTTTTTGGCTTTTTCTTTACCATTGCTTTCGGTCTCTTCTCGCAGACGACAGTTGGTAATGTACAAAGCGGTTGATTTACGGCCAGGTGTCTCATTCCACCCCTTTTTACGCTGCTTCGTTCCCCGTGGATGAAAAATTTCCGTTTTCCATTTACGGGAAAAAATTTTGCCAATAGTCGCAAAATCCTGTTACGTATATTATTATTATTATTAATGTTATTATTTTTGTTATTGTTATTATTATTATATCGGCGAAGTAAAAAAAATGGTTGAAAGAAAAATTAAAAGCTCTAAAAACGTCATTGAAACTGCGGGAGTTCGTAGAGTCGAATTTTGTTCGATGAATCTCTTAGCGATGTATGGAAGAAAAAAAAAAATCGTATACCGTCGATTTGAAGGAATTAGGAAGTTTCAGTAATACGTTTCGTCAAACATTTTTGGATTCGATTATATAACGAGACATTTCAGAAATCGTTTTCGTTTTTTTTTTGTTTCTTTTTCTACTAATCATTTCGAATCGACTCTTCTGATTAATAATTTTTTTCACTAAATCCATTAATCGGAGCCTGTGATAAATCATCTAACCGTAGAGCTCTAATTTAGACCTAATTCGATAAGCCTTGAGTTAAGGCCTTCTGACCTATGTTCCGACCGGTTTTTGTCCCGATAGTATACGAGGCATTCCACACCAAATCGACCTACGTCATAGACCTTCGTCATAGACGAGTTTTTATTCATTTTTTTTCTACCTTCAAGTATGGTGTAGAGTGTACAAAAAAACTTGCAGCTTCTAAAAAGCAAAAGCTTGCCGAATTTCATCTTGGTCGAAAAAATGTTCATTTCTCAACAAAGAATTCATGAGAAAAATTCAAAGCTAATCGATTAGAGCTGTTCATTCGAAAATTGGGTCTTCGTATTTTTGGGAACTGTAAAAGTCAAACCTTTGTTGGAAAAAATCGTAAACTCGATAAAAGGTGATTTTTGTATACTCTACAATTTACACTTTACACTGTAGAATTTGTTCTTTGTCT
Organism: Neodiprion fabricii; assembly: GCF_021155785.1. Taxonomy (NCBI): domain Eukaryota; kingdom Metazoa; phylum Arthropoda; class Insecta; order Hymenoptera; family Diprionidae; genus Neodiprion; species Neodiprion fabricii. The sequence goes on from NC_060245.1 coordinate 19,752,070, forward strand.
TTTTGGGAGTTGTAATGAATTTTGTACATTCTACACCATAATTAAAAATGAATAAAATCACCGATGGTGAGGATTAGACGTAGGTCGGATTGGGGTGGAAATCTGGGCGAAATGGCAATGCCATAAACATTCTGACGACTCGGAATCTGGCTCAGCTGTACATCTGACAAGGCGTCACGGCGATGATTAGAAATTTAGCTAACTATGGGAAAGCGGCGTCGAGTCGAGGGAGCGCGGAGATGAGCGAGGAGAGGAGAGGAGAGGAGAGGATATGTGCCCGTTGTGGGTGACAGGGTACATCCATCATCGCTGAACCCGGACCCCGTCTCATATCCCGCTCGCGCACTCCGTTAGCCCGAATTCCCCGGATTCAAATGAACCGTTCGAAATCCGTTTCGCACCCCCTTCAGGCGCATTCAGACTGCACGTACAGAAATGGACCGCGGAATAGGTAGAGATAGATGTATAGTACAGGATATTGAAATTCATGAGTTATGGTTCTCCACCTGGCCGATTCGGTCAGGCGAGTAAAAACCGCCCGGAATTGTCCAGCTCGATTCTAATGCTCCGGAAAATTAAAGGGCTGCGCGTTATACGCGTTACGAGGTACTCAAAAATTTGCTGAATTTTCGAAATTCAAATATCTTTTGTTTTTTATAGGAAGCATTGCTTTCGACAATAACGTGAACTATATATTTTATTCGATGAGATGTTTTGTGGTGATAACGATGTCGTAAAAAAAAATAGGAAATTGGTGCCGAGGGGTTTTTAGGGTCGCTGATTACGAATATGAACTCGTAGAAATCAGTAGACGGAGATTTTTGGGTCACTGACAACGATTCCAAGGTCAGAATTCCAAAATTTGTAATGGTGGATTCATTATACTGGTTTAAAAGTAAAAAAACGGTAATAATTTCGGGTAATATGGTATCCAAGGGCGTTTGAATGGTTAATCACGAATCTGAATTTGTAGTTCGTAATTCGAATTGGATATTAATATTTTTTTGTTCCGTGAACTACCGTCGAGAATATATCACCTGTTTATTTGCTTAACAGAAAAATTATGACAGTTGTAAACGAAATAAAATAAAATAAAATAAATGAAATAAAAATAGCGAGATGTAATTGCAAAGAAGATAAACTTTCCACCAATATCATTGTTACCATTCGCTGTTTCCATCAGCCGTCGCGTCTTGCGGTTCCACAAAGGGCCCCCGGTCCGTTGCTTCACGAAGAGAAACCGCGAAGCTAGCTTTTAACAACGACGATATCGACAGGGATGAAAAAGGAGAGAGGAAATCAGCTCCTCTTCTCGAAGCTCCGTCCCGCGAGTAAATGTAATATCATCGACCGGAAACGTCACTCGGTTATGTATATCCGGAAAATGGAGAGCGGAGCGCTGCTCAACTCGGATTGCAAAGGTATACCAGCCTACTGGGAACGGAATTTATTGTGCAAAGTTACGTTTCAACCTGGTTTGAATGCGCGTATTCATATCTAGCCAAAACGTTCGGGAGAGACGCGGGAAGTACAGAAAACGGGTTCTATAGAAATAGCAACACTGTTCTCCAGACTCGCGCCAGCGTTAATTGATATTGTTGCCACTAATGAGACCATTATAACGATATGTAAACAACTTTACTGATTTTGCAGCTAGCCGGATTTTCCACCTGCAGAGTGAGAAATGGCCAATGAAGCCGTTTCAAACTCGTTTCACCTTTGCACAGTAAAGCTGCACGTCTCGCAGGATTAACTGAAAAATACGGAATTTAAGAAGTCTGATTTCAGATTCGTAATCATCGACCCCGAAAACTTGTAAATGTTGTAAAACACGTATATATGTAGAGGGGTGACTTTCTCGTCAATGAATTATTTCTTCAATTTTCACGATTTTTTTCAATCAATTTAATTGTTTCTAACAGTAATTATTTACATCATATCGCAGTAATTACTCTCCAGTATCGACAACCTATTAGTATACTATCAGAAATGGCAAAAATTCGCAAAGAAATATGTTGAAAAGTTCTCTAAATATATATAAAATGTGCGATAAGAATACTTACCACTATGACTCATGGGGTCGAATTCATAAATCTTCAATATGAACTTGTTCTCATTAAAACTCATCAATGCGAGTTTTTTCGTGTGAATTTCGGCATCATCTTCAGCGAAGCTTTGAAATGTCCTATAATTAAATCAATAAAGCCAATCGCAGACAACCGACTAATCGTTAATTCAATAATAAACAAAGGGGTGATTTTTAATATACCTTCGAGATATTCGAGTCGATTCGAATCACCGCAAGACTTTTAAGTCCCTCTAAAAAATTTCACTCTCTTTTCGCTTTTATTCTTTTTTTTTTTTTTTACATACGACGCGTGGGCGCATCGCTGGGCATATTGAGTGGCTATTATGGCGATATTTATCGATAGGTTTTAGGGGTACGTTTATGGGGATGTGAAGAGGTTAGCGTGATGGGTATAAGATCCGACGCTAGGGAGCCGAGCGGAATAGAAAGAGAGAGAGAGAGAGAGAGAGGAAAAGAGAGGGAGAGAAATTCTTTTTCCAACCCTTAAGAATCATATGACCTACCGGTAGCCGGAACAAGAAGAATCCGCGGAGGGTGGAATATGAGGTGGTTAAACGTAACGGGAGGCGACGGAACGGGTCATGAAGAGCGGAGTTTTCATTTTTTTTTTTTTTTTTTTTTTCGTTTTTATTTTCCTTATTCTTTCTTCCCGATGGGAACCACGATGAATAATGTATCCGTGCTCACCGGCAAACTGTTTTTCTTCGCAAACTCGTTCGCGAAGCGATTTAGATAGAGGGTAGAAAAAAAAAAAAAAAAAAACAAAAAAAAAAAAGAAAAAGAAAGTAGAATAAACAACAAAGACTGGAATAAAAAAAAAAAAAAAAAAAAATAAAGAAGAACAAGACCTCAAAATATGGGTATAAATCAAGCGGGAAACATAACCAACCTACACTCGAAACTCTTTATCCAAGCTTCCTCGGATCCCGAATCGTAGCTGCTGCACCATGACGTCCCCACACACTCGGGCTGAACCGATCATCAAATTCAATCATAGATCTGCCGATCAAAACGGTGGTTTGTGAAACGAGCTGCGAAAACGCTTCGATAAACGTCGCGCTTACGGGGGTTGTTCGTTTTTTTTTTTTGTGTTTTTTTTTTTTTTCTATCTCGACAGAACGAATGCACGGACTCAAATGTACGAATATAAATGTACAGAGTGATTCGATTGAAAATCCGAGAACGGGCGGAGCTTAGTTGATGAATCCTATCCCTCAGACAAGTTCAGTATATATACATGTAAATAAACGAAACGTAAAAAATAAACGAAAGTAATTGTTGAAATTTTATGCTGTCGTCTTTTCTTTGTTGTCGCAGCTTCGTTAACATTCGCCAGATTGGCAGAGCGGTACGGGCTAATTTTAATTAACTAAGCTCCTCCCATTCTCGTAGTGTAAATTGATTCACTCTGTACAAAGTGTGTCGGGTTGGTAAAAATCTAGGGCACGGAATTCGGACGTGTGTATTTTTCCCAACGGCGCATAGACACGGTGCTTCGATTTATTTTTCACGTCGTGCAATATTAGCTGTCGGTAGCAGGTTCCGCAACAACGGCTCTCTAGACTGCGAATAATAATACATAGACGACGGATGTATCGGAAAATGGAAGAAGAATGGAAATGTTGAATTTTCAATTTTCCAGAATTTTGAAATGTAGAAAGTTGACGTGTGGAATAGACGAAATTCGTAAAACGTAAAGTGTAGAAAGCCATAATATCGAAACGACAGAATATCAATATGAATTTAGCAAAATTTTCATCGTTCTTCGTTTTGGTTTTCTATTGTATCGAAACCTTTCTACATTGTCACTTTTCTATATTAAACTTTGACATTCCGTGTTTTCAATGTTTTATAAAATGGATCTTCGCTTTTTTGTAAATTCGCTATTGTCACTCTTTTATTTTCTGAGCTTTCCACAGTTTTAACCCTCTCAAAGTTCTGAACCATATATCTACTCTCGACCCCTTTTATTATACGCCTCGGAAAAATCTCGATTATTTCACAATTCTGAGGCTTTATAGGATACTCGGTTTTCGAACGAGGCTCAGACATCCGAAAAGACGAACCAAGGTTCTTGAACGGTAATTAATTCCTTGCGTAAGTAGTTGATTATACGCTTTCGCCCATCAAATCTTCCATTTCTCTGATATACACGGTGTTCCATTTCAAAATATATTCTGAAATATATCGAGAACCAAGCATTTTCAAATAGGCAATTTCGAATAAAGTTTTGGGCCTGATTGATGACACGAACCAAAAAATGACTGAACGTAAATCTTACTCACTTTTCAATGGGAAATAAGAAGATACAATAAGAAATGATATAAAAAATATGACACCCTGTGTATAGTAAACAGAATTATGGATACGATCATATTAATCTCCGTCCAAAACATTAATTTGTAAAATCAGATGATATCCAAAGTTTGTAATTATTCAAATACGTTATACATAATAAAGTATTTGCGGTGATGGATGGGAGTTTAAATAAGGAAAAATGGTTATAAATTGGAAGCTGGTTCATGATAACGAAGTTTCAAATATGCTGAAATATAATTCATGTAACTTGGAGAATATAAAAAATCCGACGATTCCATACATGCTTCGGATTTTTACATTCTTACCCTACCGTCCATCGATTTATTTGTAACTAATTGACCTTCTACAGTTTGAGATTCTGAAAATTAGATTCATCAGCTTTCGATTATCCGATACTATTAATTACCAAATTTATTTAAACAAAAATGAGTGCAACAACGGCAAAAATTTTTTTTCTCACTGCCATCAAAGATTCCGCCAGAATGAAATTACCCCAAAAATCGATCCGCCCTCCGCGCGAGATTCTTTCGTAGGCGAGAGCTCGAGCTTTCGGTGTAAAGAAAATCGTCTCTGGTCGTTTCGCGGGCGGGTTTGTTATTTATCGGGATTTCGAGAGAGAGGAAACTTCGCAGCCATTTCCGGCTCTATTTCTCTCACCACTAATGCACCGTAGCATTTCAGAGAAATTATTCGGAGCCCGAAGGTTCCCAGAGCTTTCGACCAGGTGTGCGCGAATTTACCGGGGGAAGAAATCACGGAACGAAGAAAGCTTTGAACCGATGTATTCACGCTCGTTCCCGACGAATCGAGCAAGTCCCGAGGGAGCGATACAATCGACGGCAACCGACGATTCGGGGCCCCATACCTGAGCCAAAGGGGTGAACAAATGACCCCACTCGAATACTACGTCTTTCTCGATCCGTCAAGCACCATTCTGAGTTATAAAACAAATGACGGGTCGCTCGGTAACAAATCGGGAAAAGTTTTGAAACGGAAACTACTATCCATTCTCTACCTACCCCTCCTCCCCCCCCCACACACGGCTAATCGCGTTACGCTAGCGTAATTTCGCCGATGAAACAGAGACGTTCGATCGATTTTCTTATTTCATAATATTTCTATGGTTTCGGGAAACTCGATTAATTCCGGTAATTTGCGTGTCACCTGAAACTGCATTGATCTATTGCTGTTGTTTGTTTTAGCGAGGATAAAAAAAAATACGACCTGTAACTGTGTAAAAAAAAAAAAAAATTACCAAAATCAGGAAACATTCTGCCGATGAAACTCTGTTTATATCGCTGTATTTCAACGTTGGTATATTAATTTAGTCAATGATAGAGAGAGAGAGAGAGAGAGAGAGAGAGAGAGAAAAAAATAAATCACCTTTATTTCCCCACTCCCAGACGGTTGGGTATTAAAATTTATTTATCAATGGCTAAACACGATCGTTCCCAATGTAAAAAAAAAAAAAAAAACAAACAAACATTATTTATATTTCCGGACGAGGAGGCGGTTTCTTATCCTCGATAAATTATTTCCCGAGATTTGTTTTTCAAACCTTACCTTCTCACCGAAACACGCGAATTGAGACGTCGAGGAGACGGTGGGAAAACAATTGCCGGGGAAGCGCGATCGTAAACGAAGGAAGAAGTAATGCGGACAACCGTATAAAAGGCGTTCGAGGGTTGATCATTCTCGTGAATGAAAAAAAAAAAAAAAAAAAAAAAAAAAAAAACCCACCCCTACTCGCACTCTATCAATCAATCATCTCTCTCTCCCTTTCTCTCTCTCTCTCTCTCTCTCTCTCTCTCTCTTATTTTCCTCCACGTCGTTTATTCACAGTTCGTATTTCCTCTTCATGGACTCGTAATCGTAGTGAATACCGACAAGTTTATCGGGGAATGTTTCATCCTCGCCGTTGTTCGAGGGATGACTCGCATCGTACGCAATTCTGGCCTGATTCAACATCAGTTCGTGAGAATCATCCGGCTTCTCTCGATACGAATAAGGGTACGGAATTGGAGCGAAGGGTGCTTGAACTAGGCCAAAGGTCTCGTCCTTCTCGCCTGACTTCCGCATGCATTTACTTAGCCTACCGTGATCTTTCACCATCAAGTAACCGAGGATGAATCCACCCAGAAATACCTGCGTGTTGAAACCGAAATTCAGCGAAAATGACAGAATCGGAAAGAAAAAAAAAATTCGTTCCTCCTCCCCTCCGCCCCCCCGCCCCCCCTATTTTTTTTTTATCATCAATTAACGTACCTTCTGCGGATGAGTTACGCAAAAAAACTTTTCCTTGGGCACGCACATTTTATTCGGTCAGATTCGATGGTAATTTGAGTAGGTTAGGGTGTTTTCTTTTTTTTTTTTTTGTTGATTTTTCTTTAGTTATCGATATCGGTGACATTGCTTTTGAATTTTGTTAAAGAATTCATGACGAATAGTTTCTCTTTATTTTTTTCCTCGTTTTGTATAAATTAGAAGAATAATTTTTACCGCATGGTAGAATTTTTCGATAAATTTTTGCATCATCCGAAATGGTTATCAGAATCGGCGCGTTTCGCCTACTGACGTGAATAAATAAAAGCGGAACGGTGAGGTTTCGTAACTGTATTCGCGTAGCTCACTTCGGGTGGATAATTTTAAAAGAAAAGGAAAAGCTTTTTGGTTATTTTTTTTTTTTTTTTTTTTTCAAAATAAAAAAGTGACGGTCGAGTGTCGAGTGAATCTTCGGACTGACTTCCCGAATCAATTAGCAGATCGCTAATGAGCGTGGTACACGTGTAAGGACATTAATTAATTATAATGTACACGTCTCGATATACTTCTGAATTCCCATTAGCGTTGAAAATTGGTGGGAACACTTCTCCCCTCGGTTTCCTGGAGGCTATTACCGTTGTCTCCCGAGTTAACGAAGTGCCCACCCCTCGTAACCGACGCCTGTAATTTATTAAAAGAGTTTCGAAAGCCGGTATTCTCGCAACGGCGATATTACAGACACGATTTTAAACGGCGAAATCCACTCGACGATCCCTTCTTCTTCTTCTTCTTCTTCTTCTTCCTCTTCTTGAGAACGAGTGAAAATGGAAAAAGGGAGGGTGATAAACAGCCCCCGTTTCGCTACCGCGAACAATTTTATGCAATTTAGTCGTGGTTCGTTTAAATGATTATCAGAAGAATTGAACGGGTTTCGCTGTTCGGAACGACTCATCGAGTAAGTGCCGAGGGTTGGTATGCGAAAACGAGTATTCCGGTGAAAGGGGGGAAATTTGCATCTTCGCGAATTTTAAGGGCTTCAAAGAAAGGGGTGCGGAAGAACGGAATTCTCGCTGTTTACACCGGAAAAAATTCTACTTCTGATTAAACAGGGTGGTCACACAACCGGAAAACCTGGAAATGTTAGGAAATTTAAAAGGGGTCATGAAAACCCTGAAATTGTCAGGGGAATTTTAGTTTGGTCGTGGAAAAAACTCAAAATATCAGCTTTCTATCGTAGGAATTAGAAACTATTTTTTGAAGCAACGAGTTTACTTATTTTCGTCGAGAAAACAAATTGGCTTAAACGGACTTTTTTTGTACATCATATTTTTCTTCGATTTGAATTGAATTTTAACCGAATATAGAGGCAATAAGCTGAACGATTTAGATTTTAGTAAATTACTAGAACTGGGAAAATTTCAGGGAAAACTAGGTTTCAGGTCATGGAAAATTTGGAAATGTGGAATGTTTTTCTGAAAACTTTTTGGCCACCCTGTAATATTATAGATTTCTTAAAAGGGTATACGACAATGCTTCACTTTTTGGAATTTTATAGTTCAACAAACTATTGCTTAGTCCGAATCGAGTCTGTTTTATTCAAATTTATGCTGATCGAGTGTCGTCCGTACATTTTTTCACTAGAACCCAGAAACGGTTCAACCGGTCGACTACAATTTTTTGTATCTTATTTTTCAACACTTTTCGTCTTTTTTGCCGCGACAAGAAATTCTTTCACTTACTTTAACCAAAATAGCAACCGTTTGGAATTGAAACTCGATTCTTTGTCGAGAAAAAAAAAAATGCACGATTGTTATTTTGTTAGCCGAAACACAAAAGAAGAAAACAAATATATGATAATTGAAAGAAAATTTAAATCCTGACAAAGAGAATAAACCAACCAATGGTTGACATTGTTACAATTGAAAATGCTTTCTGTCTGAATTTATTCCAACAGAAAAAATACGTACCACATTTTCTTGTAATTCCAACAATATTAAAACCGCCCTTGTAACATAAAAAAAAAAAAAACGCAGCGGAGTTGATTCTTCGACCTTCTAGATTAGACCAAGAAATCCACGAACTTCTCCTTCCGACTTTCTCGCAATCACAACCACCAACTTCCTTCCCCTTTCTCTCTCATTCTCTCGTTTTAAAGCGAAGCCGAGCGAGCTGCGCGTTATTTTTCATCCTCTCTTCATGTTCGTTTTTCATTTAGAAACTCATCCAAGAGTGGCTAATTATTGCTGCCAATTTCTAGCTGCGATATTTCCTCTTTGACGTCGACTAATTGGCCACCAGAACCCTGGTCTTGAGACGAGCTCTTGCTTCGCCGAAATGCGAGAGGAGAATTTCTTCTTCAACAATTTTCCCCTGTTCCAGTTTTAAGGGTTTCTGCTACCCGGAATCGGGCAAAAGGGAGAATTACAGAGGAAAAAGAGAGAGAGAGAGAGAGAGAGAGAGAGAGAGAGAGAGAGAAAGTGTCCGATTGGATTACTGATCAATTGTCAATGTTGGAGAAAATGAAAAAAAAATAAAATAAAATAAAAAAAAAACTCGCAAAAATTTCACCGTTATATTCGGCTTCGGTTGGTTAGTTAATTTACTTTTTTTTATTTTATATACAATTCAGAATTAGTGTTACATTTTTAATATCGTACGGATAGACCCCTTTAATGGCGGATATACAAAACGGTGCACCTGCCTTAAAAAAATCAATCTCACATCATTACTATTATTATTATTATTATTATTATTGTTATTATTATTATTATTGTTATTATCATTATTGTTGTTGTTATTATTACCATTATATTACTGTGATATTTAAATGTTATGATACATCGTTATTTATACATAATTATACATATATAGGCGACAGTAAATCGTCGCATTTCTCATATACATATACATATATATGAGATATGCATATTATATACACGTTTAGTAAAATAATATCTTTCTTTAGTACAAAATTATCCTCACGATGAATAGATTATATAGAATCATTATACTGCATATATCGATATAGATAGATATTGTACGTTATTTTATGTAGATGTGCAGACGATATAATAACAACGGCTTGGCTGCACAATTTACGCGCACGACGATTGCAGACGAGATCCTCCGATTCGTGGTGCACGGTGTAAAATTCCCATTCGATAATATAGGTACCTATATTACCTGAAGTTGTGTTCAGGAACCATAATAATCGGATTGGGATTTATCTTTCCACCCTTCGTATCCGGTGCGTCTCTCTGCTAAAGGTTTTTCCTTGGTTTCCTCGCTGGCAACGGTGGATCCGAGTTCATGGTACCTTATGGGGTAGGTCAGTTGGTTCCCCTTGTCCCAAGTGAAAAGTTCCTGAAACGTCGAACAAAATTTAATTCGTTGTAGTTACCGAAAAATTCTATAAAAATTAACAAGTATCGTGTAAAAAATTTCGCACAATCATTAACTGTTCAGTGTCGATCTAAAGTTTTAAATACCGAATGTAAAAATTATAGAATAAAGTTGAGTAAGAGATTGAAAAAGAAACAAGAAAAGAAGCTAATTTCTCTCGGTGATAGAATTCGAAGATATGGTTACCTTATTCCTGTGATTGTAGCCGATCATCGTTGTCTTTCGGAAGGGATTCGTAAACCCGAGATTTACGTCCAATGACTCGTTCTTGTAGAGATCCAAAGCGAGGCTAAGATTGGTGAAGGAAAAGATGAATCATCGACTCTCGAATCTCTAAATTATTCCAAAGCCTTACCCTATCTTGGTTGTTCTCTCGGTGACGCTGTTAACCGCGTAAAGAACACCGCAGACGATGAACATCTCGCCGAAACTGTGATGGTTGACGGTAATGTTCCAAGAATGCTGCGGCCTCATTGTCTGGGCGTTTACCTTCATGACAATCGTGTTGTTCGATGATCGACATGCGTATATCACCCACAGACCTGAGTATGATATGATCGGTCATTGGTTGAAGAAGGTTTCTTCGATCTTTCTCAAGTGTGTTTGAGGTGAAAAATCATGTCAGCAATTATTTCTTCCTGCCTTTTTGTCAATTCGAACCCGTTTAATCAACGAAGAGGAAATATGGTATTATATATCCTGTAATACAATGGCTACTCATTCTTTCGTCGTCTGCGCTATGCTGTACTTGGCGTATCGTCAGATGCAGGTAAATTAGTTGTTTGGAAAAAGTTTTCCAGTACCCGGGGATAAAAAGAATTTTAAAACTCTTCCGGAGGCACGTCGTGTCTCGACTTGGGTATAATTAAAAAAAGTGAGGGAGGAAGAGAGAGAGAGAGAGATTGGAATGGAAAGAAAACAGGAAAATTGACAAACTAGCTAAAACTGACGGGGAAAGTCGTTATACCAGTTTATAATGCCGCATGAATATAAAGTCTGACTCACCGTTGTCGTCGACGTTGAAATCAACGTAATTGTGACTGTAGTTCGGGGTGTACAGAAAGTTTGCACTGTTGTAATCCAGTCCCGGAAGTTCCATCTCTGCAGGGTTACTCTGCTTCGATTTATCCGCCGTTATCTCAAACCGCATTATCGTCGATCTTCCTACCGGATGGTAGAAGAACCAACCGTTGAACACCACTTGTGCATTTCCCTGCAGGTTTTCGGTTTCGTTAGATCACGATCAAGTTCTTCATCTTTCCGTGAACGGCGTGAAGCGACGGATCTGACCAGATTCAACCGAATCCAATAACCAAATTGCCCAAGTTCGTAGAACTTGGGTCTTTCAGGAAGTTGGCGGGCCACAAATCGATATGTTTTAATGATTTTACAACAAGATAGTTGTGTAATGAGTATTCATAAAATTATGATACTGAAAGCTCAGATATTCATGCTTTGTTTCAAATCGTTTTAAAATTGCTAAAAAATATATTGGAACACTACGAATATAATAATTTGATGAATACCGTATGCATGGCTGTCTCGCGATTCAATTGGCAAAGAATATGAATTGTTGCGTGGAACACAAGACTGGATTAACCAAAGGGAGAATTCCTGACGGTACCAACGAAACACCGCAAAGCTTCGGGGGCTGAGAGCCGTAATTGTGCAGTAGCGTGGATCGGGGATGAACGAGAAGTAAAGAAGACCTCACCTGGAACTCGTGGGGTAAAACGATCGCTCTGCCAGTGTCCTTCCGGAATATCGTCTTGTTGTTAAACTCGTAGAGATACTTATTTTCCTGATCTTTGGTCACCCAGAACTTTTCACCAGCGGCCTCGGACGTCGGAGACGCATCCCTCATCCAACAACCATGCAACGTGTCGTCGGTGTATCTGTGGTACACCGGTTTTCCAATCGCATACAATTCGCAGTCTGAAACCGATAATAAATCGCCGAAATTATCTTGGTCCGGGAAATAATATAATTTCCACTTGTGACGCATAATAGATATCGTACCGTGTCGAATAAAATTGAACTTTTACGGCTCGCAATATTTTACTGAACAAATTTAGTGGGTATACGAGAGTTCTGAACACAGATATTCCTACACTGACACAGTTACTGACGCTTAGTCGAGACGCAAACCCTATTACGGAACGTTCAAGGGTGGGGGATATTACTAATCGATTTTATCGATCCCACGAAATTTTGCCCGATGAGGATTGAAGCTATGGTGAGGCAGAGCAGATTATCAGTAAAGTAAGGCAACAAAGTTATCGGATGATCGATAACATCGGAAAATTAAACTATCCGACGATCGATAAAGTCAATCAGAGTGGGAAGATTCCTTACTCTCAAAGGTTCTAGAAAAGGGTTCGTGTCTTGGCTAAGTGTCGGTAGCTGTGTCGGTGTGGGAACCTGTGTCCAGAACTTTCCTTGTATATCTTCTAAAGTTTAATATAAATTTTATAGACATATTGATCAAGTTGAGTTGGATACAATGAAAGGCTTATTAGCTTCGCTAACGAGCAGAGGTCACGAAGTGGAAGAAACGATTTGAACTAAAAACATTCGACACCGTCATTGGATAAACCGAAGAGACTCGTGTCTCAGCATTTTAGCTAATTGGCATTTGTTCGTGAGAAAAAAATGCTGGAAACTTGTCTTCTTGTGGATGATATAAGACACAAGTTTGGAGTATTTATTTCTCGCTAACAAATACCAATTCAAAATGTCTAAATTGGTTTGTTTGCATAGACCAGCTTGACCATTCCTTGACCTCTCCTTGTAAGTCTGAACCTATTAAATTGTAACTGAAAGTATCTAATGTATAAAATTTAAGTTTCAGAACTGGTCGAATCTCAATTACTAGGACATGATCAGACCACTTTTGTCCCGGTTAATCAAATTTCCTGGTTCCTAAGCAGAAACTGACAGATTTCTCACTCACCCAACACCCTCGGTGGGAAGTTCGTGTACCTTATGGGGTAATTGAGCGGTTCTATTTCGTAAAAAGGTGAGCACTTTGCGCAGGGGTCACAGCCGGGTGGCGGAGGGCATAAGTCATCGAGATCCTTCTTGGGAGGTGGTCTCTCGCCGTAAATGGCGATCTGCTCTTTTCCAAGGCTCGACGGTGGTTTTCCATTGGTATCTGACGAGAAGTGATATCGCAAAGTGGAATAATTTCGAGAATGAGAAATCACAAGTACGGTTTTCTAGTAGATAGAGAGAATCGAAGAAGCTCTCCTTTAACGCCGAAGATCGATTTTCCCCGTGCAGACAGAAAAGGAGAGAGAGAGAGAGAGAACTGATTACGCGGGAAACCGAGCCGAGATTTCTCAGGAAACGAAATCGTTCATTACTACGGTGTATAAGGCAGTACCCTGAAGCGTTAATTAATTGCTCGGTATATCATTACCCGGGATTATCGTCATCGTTTCGATATTCGTATATAATTCCCCAGGTACACCTGGGATCTCGTAATTTACCGTTGGAATTACCGACGCGGAAGAGAATTATATGAAACGGAATGAAAATAAAAACTAAAATTTTTACTCAGTCGTGTCAATCGCGCAAATGTCTCGCAATTACTCACCGTAAACAGTCAGGAGACCGCGGGTGATTCCAACTTCATTTTTGACAATGCAATGGTATAAGCTGTGGTCCGAACTAGATATCCTCGTGATATTCAACCGCATCCTGGCCTGGGAACGTTCAAGGCTTGATTAAGGATCATGCTGAAGACAGAATGAAACCACGAATTAATTCCTACCATGTAGCCGGCTTTCTTGTCCACCACGTCTATCCTGTACTTGTCAGAGTTTTCGAGGAGCTGACCATCCCCGCGTTCCCAGTAGGTCACTGGTTCGGGAAAGGCCTCGATTTCACACTCCAAGTAAGCGATTCCTCCCATCCCGGCACCGACAATCTCATTTCGTATCCGTATAAGCGGCGAAACTGTAATTGGAATTGTGAAAAGTTATTAATGGATTTAAAACCTTGTCAAACTCCTCCAGACTTGGGGTTCCTTCTTTCGGAATGTGACGCAATTACCAAAGACCAAAGCACCAAATGCACCAAAGAGCCAGCAGTGTTCGGAATTCTCGTAACGAAGTGCAGAAGTGTCGTTAAAAGTTTGCTTCACAATACTATCAAAACAAAAGGAACTGTTTCAGTTTGTTGAATCGTACCCGTCAACGCATTGTAAGTTCGCGTATTCAACTAAAGCTGCAGAGAGTTTCATGCGATGCAAATGAAACTATCGTGTCACTCTCGGAATCTGTACGTCGACTGTAGAAAAGACCCTGACTTCCATATTTACGTGAAAAGGGAAAAATACAATCTACGATGAAGTGCTGCTGCCGTTTCAATGTGACAGGGACGACGAAGTATACAGGGAAGATTATTTTGTCAGGTAATAAATCGGCGGAAACGCGATACGGAGGATTATCCACCTCTCGTAAATTATACACAATTCATCGTTCATTGACTTGCGTGAAGAGACGTGATTCACGACCTGTCGTCGCCGTCTCGGGTAGAATCGATAAGCTAATTTTACACAAGTGTCGCAAATTTCCGTTAGGAAATGTCAGGGTCTACTGCTCAACGTCTGAAGTTCGTTATTACCGAAGAACGTTCCGACCGGTTATGCCAGTAAATGTCGAGTCTCATTGGATCATCTCGTTTCCGCGGGCCGTGTCTAATATGAGGAACGAGCGACGATCGTAAAAGGAGAATTCCACAGTGCTACATGAACATCCTAGCCTTTATTAATTCCGGTACTAGAGATTCCAAGCAGCAAAACAAGTTAAAGTTCAACATGTTTATGATAACGGTTTCCTTGTGCTTTCGCTCGCTCAGAGAATATATACTGACAGTACCGAATGGACGTTTTAGCCATTAGATTTAGGTTAAACCGAATTGAATCACAAAAAATTAACAAACTTTATTCAATAATCAAATTTCCGAAGTATTTTAAATCCTTGGGACAACAGGTTTCATGTTTATAGTCTTGGATTGAAAGGAGAGAAAGAGGAAAGATTATACTCACAGTACACTTCGAGCTTGTACATCTGCTTCGCTCTTGGTGGAATTCCGTTGTCTGCAGTGCACAGGTACTTGCCCATGTGTATCCTGTTGACTACGGTGATATTGAGCGTGTGATCGGTGACCGAAGACACTGGAAAAAGCAGAGAATACAAAGAAAATTGAGAAAATAGAAAAGCGAGAAGACGAAGAGAAGCCCGCGGAAAGTTCGTTCACTCCGACAAAAATCGAATTTTGAACTGCAGTTTCCGTTCCTTACTGGTAAAATGAACATCACGGTGAAAGTTGAGACCTTGTTATAAACTCCTTCGCAAGCACCCATGTGCGTGTGTGTGTGTGTGTTTGAGTGTAAGTGCCTGTGTGTAGCTAGTTGTTGGAGATTCCAGAAAGAGAGACTGCACAACCGCAAGGGTTGTTCGTGAACTTCTCTATGAGATACGTTTCTCCCCCGAGGGTAAGAAACCGAGCGAATCACCCAACTAGCACTATCGGCACGCTGGCTATGCTCTCTTCGAGGCCTATTTTACCCCGATTTCATCTCGTTGCCTCAGCTGCGTTAAAGGCACAGACCATTAACTCCGTATCACAGTATCAGTCATCGTTCAGGAGGCCGATTTTCACCGACAGCCGTCTTGCGACCGCCGCATGCCTCATTTAACCTTTTGGTCTATGGGTCTAACTGAGGCTCCGCGTACTCTCACCGTATCCACCTTCCGGTTTCAACTGACTCTAAATTTCTCCAGTGGATAACTGCAAACGCGTTTCACTTCCAGGAGCAGAAATATAACTTCGGTCGGCTGCTTGGCCAGTAAAATTAATCACGATCCCAGACTGAAATTAGGATTTCCACTTATATAGTTCTTGGCCACAGAAATGATCATTCATGACTCGACGATGAGTATAATACGGCTCGAATAGGTGCCAAAAGATGTTCAAAGCATCTTGAAGGAGTTGTTTCGTCTCTTTTCCGACAGTCTCTTCAAATTTTGATCAACTTGGAACAACTCCTTGTGAACTGTTGTTCCCGATACGAAGTGGCCGAAGCGTAAACGCAGCGGTTGTGTTACCACAGTACCATTCGCGGGCTTTTAATCTCTTCAATTGCTCGATTCATCACCAAACTCCGACACCAAGTAATTTATGTCCAGAAGTTTCCAACACTTGGCACGCTCTACTGTTCCAAGATTGGTGTTTACGTAGAACAAAGTACATCGATGTGGTCACAACTGGTACCTCTGTAGGTTATACCAAAACCTTAAACTGTACTTTACTTCGATTCCATCACACCTGCGGAAGTTAAACATCGTGCCAACGAGTGGTAAACTTACGTGTCCAATTGCCAAGCTCGATGCTGGTGTCCTTGGACCAGGAAATAACCGGAGGAGGATAGCCGCTGGCGGGACAACGTAATCGGACGTTTGACCCTTCGGCGACGGGGATGACCTGGTAGGACTTGGCCTCACCTGAAACAGAGGATCAATTTTTCTCTCAGCCTTGAGTGTGCCGTTGGGATTGGCTTTTTTCAAGATGCTCGCTGCATTAGGTGCATGCGAAGATCGACGCTTCGTGCTTCGGCAACAAACTTGAACCACTCGGAGCAGGGAGTGATAATTATTATTCTCCAGCAGGAGGAGTAGGAGCCGAGAAGCGTGACAATGACGCACTTCCGTGCTCGAATAACAAACAACGTACTTGCACAGCATCCTGCAAACTATGTCTCGGAAAATCGCTACGAGTTTAAGCTTTCAAGAGGCTGTTTCTGCGAGTACTGCAGTGTTGGTGTACGTATAATTTACTACACCTTGCGTGCGGAATTGTATCTGGGAAAATGAATAATTGAAACACCGGCGCCATATAATGTATAAGCTTTTCACTGGTTCGCTCTTTCATCCCTTTGATGAAATCACACACACGGGCATACCGGAAAGACGGTTTCACGAAGATGCGATGTATACTATGCGTTATATTTATATCCGTCAACCCCTTCTTTGACACACCCGTTCAATTTGTCCCGGATGGTGCTTCATTCATTCACCTTTTATTAACAACCTTTTGGTAGGACTTTAGTTTAAGAATTCAGTGATATACTTTAAACATTCCTTAATATGTCTGAAAAGTTGAAATTCGGAAAACATAAGACCGAATTGTTTTAAAATAATCATTAAGACTATTCAGTTATGGAAAAGTGAGCATTCAATGAAAAATTAGTCCGGGCTGTTATCGAATGATTAACAATCCAGTCGGAGATAGTCTCAGCTTATACAAACAGCTGTTCGAAAAAATGTTACGTGCTGCAAAATAGAAGAATTAACGATCTTCGATCACATTGTAAATTAATTCGCTACGTGGAGATTTTTTCGTACAAATCTATGCACGAGCGAAATGCAATAACTTAGATTTTCGTGTAAGCTTTCTTCATTGAATCTGTGTTTCGAGAATTGATTTACCATTGTTGAGAAATTATCATTACTTAATAAAATTCAATAACGTCAACTTGAGTTATAATTCACATTTCGCATCTTGAGATGATAATTTCCGTTTCATTCGCCAACACGTCATTTACATATGTGTATTACTTATGTAAAATATATCTTAACCAAACTTTAACGCAGCATAGGATTCTCTTGGGATCTATAGAGAATCGCGAATAACATAACATTATGTAGATTCTCGCAGTATTTAATGGCAAGGGTAGGTTGGCCGAGTCATTGCAGAGTTGAGGAATGAGTTTCGTATATGAATTTCAAATATTATCACGAGACCGAAAAGTGGGAAGAGGAAGAGAGAGAGAGAGAGAGAGAGTGAAAGAGCAAGGGAAAGAGAAAGAGACAGGGAGCAGAGTCAGTTCCAAGACCGCGCGAGTCCCGGACCAAAAGCCCGAGGGATACGCCGGTAGTGGAATTCAATTAAAATGAAAAGCTGAAGAGGGAAGATTGAACGGGCGCTCAACCGAATGGATATCAACTCCGTGCTACGCTGCGGTCTGAAAACCAAAGCTCGAAGCTTTTGTTCCACTCCCTCCCCCCCCCCTCTTTTAATTTGTCGGTAAAAATAAACAGATACTCGAGTCAATAGGCCGGTTTGTAAAACGATTGCGATTAAAACGTCCGAAACTCATTAAGAAGAGAGTACACGAAACAAGTATTAAAAAAAAAAGAAAATAATAAATAAGAAAAAGCAAATAAAAAAAAAAATCAGCCATGAAAAGAAAAGGATTTTGAATTTGAAATTCAAAACCAAAGGCAACGAAATTTGACGAAACGATAGAAAAAGGCATAGGGACAAGTTCACATTGATTGTCGTTATAGCTTCCGACGGAACGTGACTTCGTGATGTATTTCAACGACGCGACGGCGAAAACTGTGAGAGAATTCGAGGCGGGGAAGAGAAAGAGGGAAAGTTAGTTAGCGCCGGAGGGAAATTATTCGTTTCAGAGCTTTCAGGTTATGCCTGCCTGCCTGTCTGCCTGCCTGTCTGTCTGTCTGTCTATACGGCTGGCTTGTCGCGAGAGCTACACGAAGCTAATCTCGGCATCGAATATCGAGTCGAGGCATCAAAGTTAGCTGTATAACCTGATAGGGAGGACAACGTGGGCACCGATCGTTGGTCCAAGCAATAAAATCCGCGTCAATTACGCCACACTTTGCAGGAAATAATTGAAAAGAAAAAAACGATGGTACGAAGCTTATTTTTTAGATTCCATACTTTATTTATTACATACTTTATATGTTTTTCCCACTCGAACTCTTGGTGAAAAAAACGTACTCGACGGAAATTCATCTTTTTTCAACGTTGATTATTCGTTTATCTTTTTTTTTTTTCATTGCAGGACTTTTACGAGCAGCGTTATTGCCAAACGATACGAGACGATGTATTTGCCAGTATAAATGATGCATCGCTTTTTAACCCTGCGGTTCGGCGACGATCGTAAAAATCAATCATTTTCATTGCAGCTACCGGTGATAACAATCGACACGCTAATTCTTCGGAGCTGTTCGTGCTTTCGCTTAAAGGGAAAGTAAAAAATCAAATGCAGACAAAAAAAATAAAAAAATAAAAAATTATACGGCGTCTAATTTATGCCGGTTGTTTATAAAATATTTCTCTGACGTTGTGGAAAATCTTTATTAAAAAATCGTTCGTTTACCGCATAAATGAGGTGAGTACAAAAGAAAATTGAAGAAAGGGAGGGGAAAAGAGGCAGAGACGAAATAAAGGACGCCGAGAACTTGAACCGGTTGAATTTAGAGCTAATCGATTTGGACGCCACTTATTGAAACTCATTGTCGGCTTCCTCGGTAGAAAAGCTCCCTTATTCACGATGTATCAGCACTTATTTGTTGCAGGAACGTTTTTCTCCGACAGCTAATATAATTCTTACAAAATGTGAAAAATAATTCGCGTTAAAAATATTTCACGTTTCAAATTTGTGCGGAAAACGTTTTGTATAATCAGCCTAATAAAAACAACTAGTTCCATAAAAAATGTCGACATTACGCAGAACTATCATTTACACTGAAATAGTATTGTAAATTGTTAAAAACTATCGAGGTCAGGATGATCTTTCAACGATGATCTACAGTGACGATATTTCTAGTGAAAAGAAAATTGTACTTTTCCTTTCGCAATCATTATATAATTGTATTGTAGTCGTAAAAAATGTCGACGTTGTAAAAACACCACTTTCCACGGTTTTCGAGATCGTGACGTGACTCGTTGTTGGTAAATTTCACGCACCGAGCTGTTAATCTGTCCTCGAGGCGCGCGAGAGTAATCAAATTAGAAAACCATTTCCACGGAATGAAATTAACCAGCTTTTGCTCCGATACCCAATGTATGCACAGTTTTCACGATGAATACATGCCGATTTTTTCCGCATATTTAAATTTCTGCAATTCGCGATAATTCGCCAGTTTTAATTTGCCTTCAATAGTTTTTTCCTTCTTCTAGCTATCGCAAACACAAGTGAAGTAGTGAAGTTCTCGCGTTCGTAATATCGATTTCACAGAATCACGTACGTTTCTAGAGAATTTTTTTTTTTTTCACCTTTCGTTAAAACGCCAGCGATTGGAATTCGTGCAGAAAGTTTCGCTCACTGTGTGAAATTTGAAAGAAAAAAACGCGGGAATATTTTTTCGCGAATTCATATCCCGATTGTACTTTTTTCTTTTCTTCTTTAGCTCGAACGATATTATTGAAAACGATTAAGAGCGTTCGTAATATAAAGATTTCACAGAATCATCGGTATAAAAACGTCTTCGGAGAAAAACTTTTTGGCCTCTCTTATTTGTTGAAATTCAAGCGAAGATATTTGGGGGAAAAAGTTTCCGCACCCTGAAGATTCTGGACGAAAACACTGCAGCCTGATTGAGTATTCAAAATCAATTCACCCTCACCCAATCAACTTTTGATTTTCGTAACGCTTGAACAAACCTCGGAGAATAAACGGGGGAATGTTTATCCGCTCCTTCTTCTTTTCCTGTTTGATTATGCCGTATTGACACGGTTCGCTAGTCTATCTACAGCTTCAATCCACTCAGACACGGTTATATTCACGTCTAGACATGTCGCCCTGCAATATTCATCCACTGGCTGATAGAGCTGCAGGGATTAAATAAAAATGCGAAAAAGGGGATGAAGGTGTGCGAAAAGTATGTGCGAGCATATTGACGTAAAAATAAGTAATTCCTCCAAATTATGATATTGATAATTTTGAATGAAAACTAATTTTTATAGAAAAAAAAAAGTTAGGGGTGGGACGGGGATGAAGTTTTGAATTTAAAAGCTCCGAAAGCGACTAATTCCGAATTATTTGGTGGTAAAATTTAAAGTAGAGATATCAAACTTTTACGAAACAACAAAGTTTCGAATGGTCGGAAAACCGACGGTTCAAAGTTCCGAAATGCAAAATTTCGAAAATTCAATATAGCGCAAAGTTCCGATAGAGTAAAATTACGAAAAATAAATTTTTGATGGAGTGAAATTCCAAAAATTAAAATATACTCATACAGCGTAGCTTACTCAATTATTGGGTGTAGAAAATGAGAAAATACGAAATCAGAATCACCAGGATTTCGAACGTAAAAATATCGAAAATTCAAAACAAAGAAAGATCAAAGTGGTGAAATTTCATCGAGTCAGAAATTCACAGAACAGAAAATCTTCGATCATTCGGAATCTCGATGTTTCAGATTTTTATATTCTCTCATTTTTGCACTTTCGGAACTTTCGGACTCGTTGAAGTTACGCCCTTTTGGTATTTTGCGCTTTCTGAACTTTGAACTTCCGGAACTTTGAGCGCCAGGTTTCGTACCACTCGAAACTTTGATGTTCCGTCAAAGTTTGATTTTCTTGCTTTAACTTTCGCCGCGAAGAAATTCGGAATTTGGCGCTTTCGAAACATTACATACATTTTTTCTATACAATACATTATACATGAATACCGCGTTTCAGGCTTGGAACTACAATATTCTCATAACCTGTGCGCATTAACTTCATGAAAAGCTCGTCAAGCGAATGCGAGAGCAATGACGGTATTAGAAATGTAAAGCGAAGTGATGGAAGAATTAAGCCCGGAGTGGAGGATACTGCGGAGGCGATTTAAATCCCTCGTGAAAATAAGACTAAGAGGACGATATTCCATTAAATAATCGGAAGCGGGGATCAGACAGTTTCAAAGCGCGACAAAATTTCCATTATTTTAAATAATCATCCGATAAAAAGACTGCAGCTGATCCGTCGTTAATCTCAGCGTGGCTAAAAATATCCTCTTGAAGATTCTTTTCTTTTTTTTTTTTTTTTATTTTATTCACAACCACTCTTCGAAATCGTTGCAACGTGCCACTTTGTGCGTTTACCTAAAGTTCAAGGGTGATTAAATTATCTCGCGGTGTTTAATATCGCCTCGATTATAATCCACCCTCTCAAGTTTAAACGGATCATCGAAGCTCTTCGAGGTTAATATCGTCCTCCGTTACACTCCTTAATTAAATAGTTTACAATTTGCAGCCCAGATCGCCGACGGTGAGTTATGAAATTATCAATTGGCTAGCTTAAAATCTATGCATACTATTTTTGATAATTTAATTACTATATTTGATAAGTTAAATAAATTTTATGGGAGTTTTGTGACCCTCAAGATTTCTGCATCTGCACTTTTAAACGTTTGGTTAATGTCAACGTGCAAATTATAACTCTGAGACAAAAATGTTCAGGGAGTTTTTTTGCACGTTTCTTTAGTTGCACATTTTTTCATAAACAAAAAAATTCCCACTCAATTGAAAGAGTTTCATTGGAATTTTTAATACTTTGGATTGCGGTACACTTTAAACTATAACTCTAGGTGAAACGTTTCGAGGAGCATTTTTGTTGCTCTTTTAATTCTCTGAATACGCATATTTTTTTTCATCTGTAATACGATTTCTACATCTAAAAACAATAATTTGGTTGATAATAATAAAGTGGGATTGAGCCTGTTGTATTTTTATCAAAAAATACTAAATTCGACAAATTTGTATTTGAGATCGAAGAAAATAAAAAACGAAAGCAATATGTTCCTATAAGAAAAGTGAAAAAATGCAATTTGAAAGAACTTTGAATACGGTAGCAAGAAAGAAAAAAATTCGCACTCAGAGAATTGAAAGATAAAAAAAAATGCTCGTTGAAATATTTTTCCTAGAGTTATGGTTTAAGGTTTACTGCGATTCAAGGTATTGAAATTGCAACGAAACCCCTTAAATTGAGTCGACATTTTTTTTTTTTTTGGGGGGGGGGGGGGGGGGGGGAAATACGCATCCAGAGAATCTAATAACGTGCAAAAAAACTCCTGGAACCTTTTTGTCTCGGTGATATAGTTTGCACGTTAGCGTTGATCAAACGTTCAAAAATGCAGATGCAAAAATTTTAAGGATCATGGGATTTTTAAACTGGGATGATTTTTTTTTTTTTATTTAACCTAAAAAAAAACCTAGTATTGAGATTATAACCAAGCGAGGTTATACATCGATTTTTCATTTGAAATCTCATCAAAATTGCTGAAAACAAGCGATCGGTTTCATTTTGGAAAATCTAATATTTAACGATACCAAATAACGTAATAAAAAAGTGTTTTATTGAGATTGTAGAGATAGTTTGTTGAATTACAGACAATTTTGAAGCGATTTGATATGAAAAATCTACATGTAAGCTCTTCTTTTTAAACATTCAAGTATTTTCTCTACTTGCGCATTTCAAAAAAAACGAAAAAAAAAAATCATCGTCGTAGTTTACCGTTAAATTGATAAAGATCGAAACTTTTGTTTCTTTTTTCATAAAAAGTTAATCAAACTCTTGACTCACCAAACCCGTGTGAAAATGGGTTTTCAAATTCGAAATACAGACAAAAGTTGACACTGAATAAACATCATTATAAAATACAAGTGCGTTGCACTTACCCAAAATTGATGGCGGTATCAGTAGTCTACCGCTGTCTGTACCGTTGGCTAATTTCACGTGGTAGGCAGTAACTCCCGGGTTTCCATTCGACCCTGCCTTTCCCTTCGGACCTCGCGGTCCGGTATCACCTGAAAATTTAATCGAAACTTTGAAGAAGAGTGAATTTCTCCTAATATCTAATCAGGTTTCATCCAACTCTCGAGGTGATTATCATCGTTCAAAAAAGTTTAATCTTTTTTTCACACTTCATACGGAACCGAAAATATAACACAAAGATTAGCGCGAATGACTCGAAGAATTTAGCTCAACCGTTTCCAGACGCTGTAGTTAGGGGTAGATTTAATCCTTGAAGTATAACGTGTAACATGGCAGGGTTGAACGCGATGTCGGCATGATTGGAAGATCGTTACCATTCAATTACCGCCAAGTTTAATCATCCGTAAGGTACCGAAGGATAACCGGCGGAGCCAACCTTATAGTCATTGAGTATCAATAATCGAAGGGAAAATTGGAAATTTCAAAGCTGTCCGTGGCTGGAAATTTTACAAGACAACGAAGATGTAACGAAGTCAAGAATATATAATGTACATTTATTATTTTCACAGTATTAAAAACTGTCTATTCGACGTTTACATCGCATGATACTCAAGTTTTTTATTTTTATCCATTATTTATCATAAATGATTAACATAATTCTGGGTACGAAATGATAATGTTTATTTTTTTTTTTTTTTTCTTTATTAGATTAAAACAAAAAATCTAATACGCGTTATCGATCATGATTACTCGTGCAATATTTTCCTGCAACTGTCGCGATGACTTGATGTTTTTCCGTGACGAAAAGTAACGTTCAATTAACAAATAACAATTTAACGTTGCAATAGGTAAAAAATTTACCTAGAACTATATTTATCGATTGTGGTAAAAAATGAAAATATTTAAGGACCGAGCGGTAACCGGAACTAAAAATTTCTCTCAGTGTAACAATTGTACTAGAATTTTCTCTAGTAACTGTAAAAACAGAAAAAAAAAATAAATAAATAAATTAAATTTCACTCGGTGCATCGATCTTCCTTCTTCCGTCGTTCGTTCGCGTGAGAACGTGTGACAAGGATAAAAAAAAAAAAAAAAAAGAAAACAAAAAGAAGTAAATGAATTACAAATAAGTGGATAGGGAAAAAATGTGAGAAATGTGAAGTAGCGGGACGCATTCGGTCGGAATAAACGCATTTCGACTTACACCGCGGAGCTGATAGAGTAGCTGACATAATTCCGCTGTACCAGCGTTCCGTGAAATAGATACATGTATATATATATATATATATATATATATATATATATATATATATATATATATGTACACAGAGACGACTGCAGTTGCAACAGCAAATTCGCGTCATCATCTTTCTTTCCTTATATGTATAAAGGAATTGAAATCGCTGGCGTATCAGATCGTATAAACTCCCAGATGCAAGCGGTGTATCGAGGTTTGTATATAAATATATTATATATTGTATATTGAACGTGTACGATATATATATATATATTTAGGCGATTTTTCTTCGCAAACAGTGTCGTATAGAATACTGTATGGAATCCGGATTTATATCCCCATAAAAACGTAGCAAACCGAAAAGAATACCGGCAGTCTCGCAGAATCGAGGAATTTCATCCCTTGAATATTGGTCTCAAAATAGTAGAAAGAAAAGGAAGGAAAAAGAAAAAAAAAAAAATGCAAGAAAGAAAGAAAACAGAAACGAAGAAAAAGAATGAAGAATGTAGCAAGCAGCTGATCGTGGAAATAAGAATTACGTTATGAAATCTGGAAAGAATTAGGTGAGAACGTTAATTTGAGAGAACATGACGGGGAGAAAAAAAAAAAAAAAATGAATTCTGTGATTTCAATTGCTGCATCGATAATATTATTGTTCCCAGTGATAGCGTAAAAAATTGAATTGTAAACACTGGTATTTCGAAACACTAATTTTATGCTAAATATAAACTGATTCTTCCTTTCGACATTTCTTGTAATGTTCAATGTTTTTTTTTTTTTTTTTTTTTTTTTCGTACACGGTAAAATTTTTTCGAAATGTAAAGGTAAATAAAACGTTGAAATATATGAAAGTGAAAAATAATTCTCGTTACAGAGTTTTCAATAATGCGATAATTTGTTTTACAGAATTTTAAAATATAGAAAGTCGAAGCACGGATAAAATCAAAATGCAAAAAGGTGTAGATTATGGAAAATTGAAAACATGTTTTATTTTTTCTTCAATACTTATTCTGATTTTCTACACTTCATTTTTCACATTATGATTTTTCAACGCAATTCGAACCTTCGACATTTGAAAATCTACAAAAATACGTTGTCGCGTTTTTGATAATTCCATGCTAAGATATGGATCCCTATATTTACTAATATTTCTAAATTCTTATCCCTGACCAACTGGCGGCAACCATTTTCGGTTGAAAATTTTGATCCTCGTAAAATACAAAAATCCTGAAATTCTTAGGCTTTCGAATCTATCACCGTTTGCAAAAAACACACTGACTAATTTTATCTGCACATTGTCGAGTCGAACTCTTGTATTCAAATTTTCAGTCCTGATTAAAGTCTTTGAATAAAAAAAGGCAAGATCCAACGTGTTTTTTGTGTGTTCAAAATTCGGAAATTTTGCTGATCGATCCTTACTCACCTTTAGGTCCTGGAGGTCCCCGAGGTCCCGGAGGTCCTTGATCTCCCGGTCTTCCTGTACAGCAGATAAAAAGGAATGAAAAATAAGTAAATAGTATCATTTGGTTGACTAAAGTTTTTTTATTTCATCGACTAAAACATTGTTTAAACGGTCTGAAAATTTTCGAAAAATTCTCAAGACTTCTATTTTCCACTTGGAACATTTCTAAATCACGGTTTCACTATGAAGTTAATGAAAAAAGTCGAACGTGCCAAAGAAACAGAGAAAAATCGCTCCGTAATTTAACCGGTCTATAAACATTCCAAGTGTAAGACAAAAGTTTTGAGAATTTTTCGAAAATTCACAAACGATTCAAACAATTTTTTAGCTGACCAAAAAAATTGAAAATGTTGGAAACAAAAAAAAAAAATGGGACAAAATCGGCCCGTCTTGGGCCTGGTTTTGAAATGTTTGGAATAAAAGATACGGCTTCTGAGAATTTTTTGATAATTTTAAAAAAGGTCGTTATCAAAATCACGTTGAATATTTATAAATAATTGAGCAGTTGAATCAAAAATGTGAAAAAATTCAGGGCAGTGTTTCAGAGTTGGGAGAATCGGAGAAAAAAAGTTGTTAAACAAAATCAGAAATGATGAGGGTCTGACCCTCGGTCGGGTTCGCATGAAATTCCGTAGACATAAAGTGGAGGGGAAAATTCGGGGATTAATCGCGCGGCGTGTTCGAGGGTGGTTTATGAGTGGCGCCGTCCTGATTGCAGGGGGTATTCCATCGGCGGATTATCACCACTGCAGCATCCTGCAAGCCCCAGGGCTAAGTGCGCGAGTATGGGAAAGTAATTACGAAACAACAACGCCGCGCAACGCTCCTCGATCCAGCCCTCCACCCCATTTCGGTAAACCTGCACCCTTGCCTGCAGAATGTGTACATACCGGCTCCTGTGACCCACAAAAGGACTCTCCATTGTCGGAGCCGTGATTAAATACCCGCGCGAAGTGGATTTCCTCCGTCCTAACGCGAGTACCTACCGCAGATGTCATTACAGTTGACGAGGTGAACAATATCACCGTTTTCCACAAACACCTCTCTCTCTCTACCTTTGTGTTTGTTACACCAGCCGAGACGAGTGGTGACCGGCCTTGATGAAACGTGTGATTCGCTTACATTTTTAAAGATATACAAGCCAAATAGGCTCAAGATTTAGATTCGGCGAATCGAACTACATAAAAATCATGATTTAACTATTAATACAGCTCTATGGAATTTATTTTATCACAATAACTGCAATTTTTTTGCTATTTTTCGCAATTTTCAGGGTTTTTTTTTGCCATTTACTTAAATTTTCAAAGACTTGTGGTTGAATAAACTTCAGATTTGGATATAGCGGACCAAAATACATAAAAATCATACTTGGTCTATGGTTCCATAAATTTTTTTCTCACCGAAACTGCTAATTTTTGGCGATTTTTATGGGTTTTTTGCAATTTACTCAAAATTTTGAGGGTGTACGGGCAAAATTGACTTCAGATTCGGATTCGGCGCGTCAAAATACGTAAAGATAGGTAGGTCCGGTCAAAGGTACAGACCACTTTTTTTTTTGTAGGCCGGTGATATTGTTGGAATTACAAAAAACGAGGTACGTCGAACCATTTTGCGCTATCGTCGATCCTGTTTTGGTAATTGCAACGCAAAATCAGTTTCTGAGATTCACTCTACTTTTTTAGTTAAATAAGACGACAACGTCAATTCATTCTTGCACAAGCATTAAATTTTCGCAACAGTTGCGAGAAAATCTAGCAACAGTGATCGTAATGAGAAAGAACAGTAACGGATAATAGACTTTCCGGTAACAGCTGGAAAACTAATTCTCATTTTCTACCTAGAACTATATTTTATCGATTTTGGTAAAAAATGAAAATAGTTGAGAACCGAGCGGTAACCGGATCTTAAAGTTTCTCTCATTCCACGCATTGAGAATACGTCCAATGAATATATTCACGATAAATCTGAAACTCAAGACCAAAGAACAGAGAAATATGAAAGGGGTGAAATTTGGCGAATCCAGAAATTCGGTAAACTAAAAATCTTGGATCATTCCGAAATTCGGGTTGCCTCTGATGTTCAAATTTTCGAACCATTCGAAATTCTGACGTTTGGTCAAGGTTCGATTTATTTACTTCAAACTTCGCCAGGAAATAATTCGGAATTTCGCGCTTCCGGATCTTTTCAAATTCGGAATTTCAACCCCACCTCCTGCCAAGACCGTCACTTGACAGATGGTCCTTACATTTCAGTCGTCGAGCAGAGCTGCGGCGGCGTATATCCTTAGAAATTTGAAAATTCGTTGACCCTGCAGAGCTTAGGTGAAATACGATGGCAGAGTTGGTGAAATAGGTGGCTGGATGCGGACTGGTGAGGAATAGAAGGGCTGGAGGTATCCTGATCCGCGTAATTTTCCCCCGGATCTCGTTTTACGTTTCTCCTTCTCGCTCTCCCTCTCTCTTTCTCTCTCTCTCTCTCCTCTCAAATGAAACGCTTCCAATATTTCACAGCGCGTGCAGATTCGATTCGCGATAAAACGCGTATAAGGCACTCTGTGCTTGATGGGAAAAAGAAGCGCGGAGACGAAGGATAAGGATGTGAATAAATAAAAAATCGAATCAAATAAATAAATTTTCTCTCCAACAAAGCGAGTATTCCATTTCTATGGGTATATATACTCTCGGGATAAATTCCTCAGCATCGATTCGAATATACTGCTGCGTTTATTATTACCGAACTACTCGCGAATGCTCGACAAATGGATGTATGATACGATATTCTTAAGCTCTGAATTATAAAGCACAACGGAACTCTTATTCGTCGCATAGAAAATAGGTCAGGCTAATAAAAACGGTCGCTGAAAATTTTTGTTTATATCAGTCCAAGAGCGAAATGCGAGATTTACGAGATTCTTATTTTTCCATCTCAATTTTTCCGTCCGGAATCGTGACAGAATGAAGACTGATTGCACGGAGCGAAGTGTTCCGTATTTTTATTTATTTTTTTTTTGTGAAGATATATCCTCCGATGGAAACCTTTCTCACCAATTTGGGCTAAATTCCTTAAGAATTAATGGAAAATAAATCTGACAAGGTTAGTAATACCTGATAAACGAATAGTGAAAATTGTACGATATGTATGAAGAATTGTAAAATAAATATTTATTGACTTATTTATTTATTTTATTTTTTTAATTGCCTTCCAGTGAACTCAGTGGAACGTTTTTTCCAGTTCTTTGAAGCGTTCGTTAAATTTCACTCGTAATCGAATATGAGTTACCTTATCGATTGGATTGATATTTATTTACCACCTAATGAATATTCTGGATTTAAAAGTTTCAAAATTGAGTAATCCGAATTTCAGAGAAGAAGAGAAATGTGATTGCCACCAAGAAAGCTTGAATCAGATACCGTCGAGGTGCGAAATGTCTGTTTAGCGTCTTTTTCGTCGAGGAAAAAGTTACGAATCACGTCACACGGACGAGCGCTGAGTAAAGATAAATCAGGTGTCGAGTATTTTTTCAAGTGCGTATGAATTTGTTATGAGATTTGGCGAATCGCGTTATCGATCGAATATAAATGTAGAAAAGAGAGAGAGGTTCAATTTGACGGAGCAGCCTTTAACCGGGAGAAATTTTTTTCACTTGCAAACAGTTTTAAACTCTACAAAATTTTTTTTACAACAGCCGACAAATTATAATTTTATTTACAAAACGAAAAAACGATTTTTCTCACCCGAACCGTTACTCCATTATAAACTATATCTATTGTACTAGCATTTTCTACCAACTGTTTGCTGTATACATATAACATGAAATTTTTCTCAGTTCGGAAGCGTATACATTATACCTATAATCGTAAAGTATATATATATATATATATATATACTTTATACATATACGCAGGATCAGAGTCATGAATTTCATATCCTTCGACCACCGGCGGCGTACCGAGTATGGATCGAAAAAAGGCGGATAAAAAAAAAAAAAAGTGGAAAGAAAAAATTTTTTATTCAGGGAAAAGAGTGCTCAATCCCCGCAAAAGATACCACCAGCCTCGGAGTTACTCTGCATGGATCAGGAACTCTGCATGGATGCAGTGTGGGAGTACATACATACATGCATATATATATATGAGGTATCCCACGCCAATTCAACCTGGGTTTTACCCTTGACCTCTTACTTTTGGAGTGCAATTTTTTTTATGATTGTTCTCACTTTGAAAGGTACTCTGTCAGAAAAACATAGTACCTTTCAAAGTGAGAAAAATCATAGAAAAAAAAGCGGGCCAAATTTAAGAGGTCATGGGTAAAACTCAGGTCGAATTGGCGTAGAATGCCCCATATATATACATATATATATATAGATATAACATAGCTTTATATACATATAGGTTATAACGGCGACTCGTCGCTTAATGGAAACGTAAACGTATGAATGTCCCACTTATCCGAACCGCCGGCCGTGTTTACCCAGCTTTTAAGCTCTCGTTGATTTTTTAAGCAGGGTATAAAATGAATCTGAAAAGGACAAAATTTCCCGAATAATCCTCATAATTAGGGTTCGAATTTTGAAATAGCGACGAGTCAATGTGCGACGAATTAATAATACGACGATTTTTTTTTATCTGATCGAATAAGATTCGATGTAAGTAGATAACTGTGCAAATTCATTAATTTTTAAGGAATCTGACGGCGACAATTATTCCGGTTAACTGAGTTCAATTTTTAAGATATTTTAGATAAACTGATGGCATTTTTATTTTTTTTTTTTTTTTTTATTGTTTTCAATTTTTTCTTCATTGCAAACGTATTCCTTCAGCGATAAAGTTTTCGGGGTTACAAATCCTGTCAATCGGGGAACGATTGATGGGAAAATGTGAGAAAAAATTGTTTAGAAATCGACAACAGTGTCACTTCACTTTTTATACGATTAAACGTGAAGGATTTAAACTCTCATTTCTATAATAGTCCTTCGATTTTTACTTTTTCTGCTTACCATATGCTCCTAAATTTTCAAAGTACTATTCCAAGAGCATGAAAAATTCCTGATAAATCCCGATCCTACTGTCTATAATTTTGGATATATCTACAAAAGAAAAAAAAATAATTAATAGTAATAATAATAATAATAATAACTGCTCTTAACAAATCAAATCTATAACTACGACAATGCGATTTCACGTCCCTGTTTCGTCAACGAAACATACATTGATATTAATAATATTATAATAATGTACTGTAAAGTAGAAAAATTAAATCATTAGTTAAAAATTATAGGTTATTCCTTTTGAGATCTTTATCTAACTTTGTCTTTGAATAACTTACGTTGAAGACATTTTACTGAAATTTTCGTAGGGTTTGAATGGTATTTGAGACGGTGAACAGAAGAGTCGAGAGTTCGAAATTTGTTTTTACCTTGCAGAAATTTGTAAGAATGAAAATATCGTACGATTTTTCCAAACGAAAATGAAAGCTCGTCAGCGTTACGGGTTTCCAAGCGGATTGTCGCACCCTCGCCGTATACTTTGTACATATACGCATGTTTCGCGTAACTTCGGGAAGACCGCGGGACCCTTTCGGGAGTCTTGCCGTTTTCCGGTGCGACGAGACGGGGATGAGGATGAGGATGGGGATGGGGATGGGACGAGGAATTAGTTTCACTCCTGGAACATCTGGCAGGGCGCGATATCGCACCCGGTGCTTTCGCCGCCGCTGCCAAGCTCCGTTATAAATACAATACACCCTGCAGTGACACGTATAGCCGAACCTTAATCGTAATTTACATGGCGCCAGCTCGCTAAAACGTTTTCGGCGTTATATGGTCCGGACTTTCTGAATTAAACCGATCGACTCGCCTACAGCGAAAATCGGAGGCTCAGCCGAAAGCTCGCGTGTAAAGTCGCGAGCTTGCGGTGCGGAAGGTGATAACGAAAAACGTGGGGAAAGAAACGAACCTCGAGGAAACGGCGAGAGTATTTTTCGCATTTATCTTGAACGATCGTTCTTTTCGATTGATACACATTTTTTTTTTTTTTATGTTTTCGGCACGTTCGTTTTGTATTTCTGTTTTCCTGAAAAAAAAAAAAAAACAACCTTTCGACGTGCAGTAATGATCGATGTTTCAAAAGTGGGAATATTTTAGCCAATAATTTCAAAAGGGTATAAATTAACTGTTTTCCAATGCTTGTGAATCATTCGTGAATTCGGTTACTATGTGTGATAAAATCCTCGTTTCTAGTGTAGAAAAAAAAGGTGGATTTCTTTTTATCTGTTTAAATTAAACGTTCGATTGGAATTGCATTGAAATTGAATTGATTCAATTGCTAAAATTTCTAACTACTTTTCACAGCCGTCGCGCAAAAATCGCATGACACCGCTTGAAATTGTTTAAAATAACTTATCAATCGCTTATAATCGACTTCGGATTTCGTAAAACCACTTCAAAGTCGTTTCAAACATCTCATAGTAAGTCTGGAACTGCGCAAAATTACTTGTAAATTCTTGAAACTATTCGTTGTCATTTAAGAACCACCGAAAACTATTCGAAATCATTAAGAAATAATTTAGAACTCCTTGAAACTAGTTTGAAGCAGTTTGTTATAATTTCAAAAGCGCTTAACATCGCGTCGCTAAAATTTGAAATTAATTTCAAACAATTCAAAATAATTTCTAGATCGCTTGAGGCCGTTCGAAACTTGATCGATAAGTGAATGTCTCCTCGGATACCTACAATACTCTCAAAATGTGAGTAAAATGTTACATTTTCTTAAAAAATTATTGATCAATTATCAAAAACCACGAAGAACGAAACGCAATCATTAAATTTCTTGTTTCGCAATTGTTTCTCGATTCTTCGACGTTCCGTTTCCCTCGATAAGTGTAAAAAAAAAAAAAAAAAAAATTCTTAACGACATTTTGACTGATCGTGAATCAGACTTCGACTTCAGCATGAAAATATCGTGCGCTCTGGTCATTTTGCAAATGCTATGAATATCGGCACGTGTTATTTATCCCTAGGTGAAATACGTCTGCATGTGTACAATAGGCGTAAAGCCTGCAATTCTCTGCAACGATCCGTCATTCTGGACTTGTGGCTATTTATCTTACGCCGCGTTTCAACGCGTATAACTATTTGTGTACCTTCAGCTCTCACTTGTCGATCGCCAGTGATTGATTTTTTCCACCAGAATTTAATCCGGCTGTACAATTCTCGACGATCAATTTCCCATTTTTTTTTATTTTTTTTTTTTTTATTTCAGCTTCATCTCCTTTCTTTCTGATTTTCGTCACTTTTTTCCCTCCAGCTTAATTTGCGCCGTTTAAGATCATGTAGTACTCCGACCCTTACCGACCGAGCAAACTCACCCTTCTTCTACCCATATTAAGTAAACGAACGAACGGAAAGGGTTCAAATTTCGACGGTGCATCGCTCTTTTGTATCCGAATTCAGGAAAAAAAAATGTCTGGTTTTTTGACATGTGTTAATATTCACTATTCAATAAACTACATGACCTTGAGCCCGTCACGCCACGTCTGACTAAACGGCGATCTTTCTACTGATAAAAACGAGTCTCATCCTGTAACTTATATTGTGTTTATTTTTGACAAGGGAATCGATGCATCAGAATATGACAAACTCGGTTGTATTAGGATACGTAAAGACCAATTTAAATTGTAAAATTTCTAAGCAACTTTTGCAAAAAAAAAAAAAAAATCGTACGAGCAAAAAGCGCGTCAATTTGAACAAAATAAACTGTCGCAAATTTATGCGCATACTTTTTTTTTTTTTATACTCTGCAAGACGGTGTTTTGTTTCATCGGTATAATAAGGCGACGGATGGAGCAGGGATTAAAATAAATAACGAAACCGAGAAGGATGTAACGGACCTTTTTACTCCCTCATTATTTTCAGAATCCAATAATCGTCCGAGATATAAAAGGGGACGACTTTAATCGTCGATAAAATCAACCGAGATTACGAAGAGAGGCCTAGCCTGCTATATAATTCGGCGAGATTCGAAGGTCGCTAAAAGTGCGGCTGGTCGTCATTAAATTCCCAAACGTCGCACGTCGTGCGGCCTGAAATTCAATTTCAATAACCTCGAGTGGGTTCCAAAAATACCGCGAAAAAATATCTCGGATAACTCGAATTCAGACGAGGCGATATTTCTCGCGCCTCATTTTTTATTTTTTGCAAAGACGAGAATGTAATATGAAAATGAGAGTCGGAGAAATCCACGCAAAGCATTAAACATTTTTATACAGCGATCTATTCGTATAATAATTTATTGTCAGGTTTTTTTTAAATAAATAAGAATAACAAATTTTTTTCATACTTGAACCCCCATGCAGTTGCTTCGCTGAATTTGAACTCTTTTTCAATTTCACAAGTATCGAAAGAATCTAGAATTCAATAATCGACCCTCAAAAAGTAACTGCGATGGCTAAATCAATATGGCGTCGGAAGTGAGTTGACAGCTGATCGTTTTAACTTAATTACAGGAATGTAAATAAGGAACAGAAAACTCCGGGCAAGTGATTCAACTTCTGTTTAAAAACGCTGAGTTAATATACCGAGTGAAATATAGGACGAATAACGACCTTTATAATTAAATACGAGACGAGACTAACGTGAAATATTTTTCGCCACTATATGGCATCGTCCGATATTTCGAATTCCAATTACGTGCACTGAGAGAAATTTCTAATTATGGTTACCGTGCAGTCCTCGATTATTTACTAAAAAATAATTACGAATACGAAACGAGAACGACTTTAGTACAGTTGTAACCAAAAGGCATGGTATAAATTAGTATAATTTTTTTTTTGTTATGATCATTTATACTATACTTAACGTCAAAGCTTTATTCAACTGAAAAAATGCAGTAAGCTAACCAATGTTTCACAATCAACAACTCTAATTACATTGTTAATATTTGCATTTACTGGGTGTTTCCAAGTAAACTCCGCATTATTTTCGATTGCCTACCCTTAGGGGGAACAAATATCGGTAATACAGACCTCCCGAGTTATCATCACTTTAGTAAAGCCAAGGCATATAACCACTTTAACGTGACCCCGGGACGCGATAACTGAAAGCTTCGGTACAAGTTATAAACAACGAAACAACGGGCAGTTCCAATTCACTCGCAAGGACCTTAAACTCGCTACCATGTAATAACTCGGTAGGTCTGTATTACCGATAAATTCCATAGGTCTGCATTACCGATATTCGTTCCCCTCAGTGGTAGGCAACCAAACATGCCGCAGCGTTTATTTGGAAATATCCGGTGTAAAGCAAATTTTCTCATAATTCGAATAATATTCAAATCGTTATAATTGCAACGATAATCATTTCGCTATAATTTTCTAGCGACCATAACAATTACGCAATTGACGCCTGTCACCTTTAGACTTTGGATAAACATTCGAACGTTCTTGGCTATCATCACTCACCGTCTGTTCCATTCCGTCCTGAACGTCCCGGAATCCCGTTAGCTCCTGGGGTCCCATTTGCCCCCGGCCTCCCGTCGGACCCACTGCGACCAGGAAGACCATCGAGTCCCGGTTCCCCCGGGATCCCATTCCGCCCATCGAGTCCAGGTTCGCCTCGTTCTCCCTTAGGCCCCGGCGTTCCTTGGTGCCCCGGCAATCCGGTGAGTCCCGGTGGGCCCACAGGCCCGGAAATTCCGGGCAGACCGCGGTCGCCCTTCTCCCCCGGGGTCCCAGGGATCCCCGGAAGTCCCGGGGAGCAATAGTCCCTGAAATTCCGACAGAAGTTCTCCATGACGTCGGTCTAGAAAATAGATGAAATATAATAAGCAAAGATTCAAGCTCCAGTTTTCTTTCGAGTTTATCTCACGAAATTTCAACACTTCTGGTGTGAGATTGTTTGAAAAGTCTCACTTCGTAAGTCGTTAACTTGGTTGATTTAGGTACGGATAAAATTCATCCCAATCGATATTAAGAAAATTCTTTAAAGGTATCGTAATTCATAACTCGACAATTTTTCTTTTTTTTTTAATTTTTTCTTTTCATAAATATTCTAAATTATATTTTTGAGATATATGACAGATAATAGCGAATGATTTACCATTTCCTGCAAATTAATATTTTTTTACTAATTTCGTTCCACGTCATTTCTAGTTGTCATACACTTAACGATATCGTTCTAAAATTCTCTGCGACAATATTTTCCAAATCACCAAAAATGTTTCAATTTCTCATCTATAAAAAATATCTTCGGTAATTGTCTCTTCAATGATTATACAATATATTCGTGCGAAAATTATATCGCGTGTACAGATGGTGATAATTTATAAATAACTTTATACCTCCGTCCGCTTTTCCTTTACTCCGCGTTTTATTTCTAGTATCGGGTAAACGCGTACAGCGAAGAATTTATTACAGAACGAAACTCGCGGTTTAATGAATTATTAATTAAAACAAGATTAAACTTCGCCCTGCGACTCTTTGCCCACTCTCAGACGGCCTCGCGCAAAAGAGTTTTACGGTTATGCTGCGCAGTGGCAGCAGGTTGAATTATTAACGACAAGAACCGGATATTATGTCCAGCCCAGACCTCCGCTGGCTTCACTATGTAACGTTCCGAACTCCTGAAACGTCCCAAAAAAAGTTGCACGCTTGGTCCGATGTGTCACTCATATTTTTTTCCACGCGTACCTACGTATGATAGTCTGTTTCAAATTACAACAACATTTTTTTTTTTCTCACTCTCCAAAGCAGAGTTTTTGCCATAAAGAAAAATGACTAGGATTTTTAGCTCGGCAAAAACTAATGGCGTCCAAAAGTTATTCCATTACAAAGAGAAAAAAAAAAAAAAAGAAAAAGAAAAACATAATACAAAATTTAAATCTACCCCGTCCAAATATGTTTAATGTTATTTTTATTATATTATTTTTTATATTACACGTTGCGAAACATTTGAAATCAAATTTTGAGCATCGATCGATAAGTCTCAACGCGTTAATTATTTATACGTTATAATTAATACTCTGATATCGAAAGTTTTCTGAGCAGTACGTTTTGATTAAATTATGATAGGGGGTGATGAAATTTCGACACTGATGAAGTGTCAGCAAATCGGATCGGAGCGAGAAGCTCAAAGGGGTGATTTAAGACGTCAATATCATACTTTCTCCCAAGAGATCTGTACGTAATTAGCATAATTCGTGTTTCAGTAAAATCGTCCGTGAAAATTCAGCCCTGAATGACAGAAAAGACAGTGATATTCGTTAGGGGTGATCGTCGTTCGTCGCTGAGAGCTTGATTCTACGTTCGCAGCAAAGCTTGAGAGGATTTATCCCGCATCCCCCGATTTTCACCCTTCGCTGTAACTCGCAGTGTCTGATATCTGTTAACACAAAAATTTATGCAAATAGATCGGGAACCGGGAAGCGAATTCTAAAAAATGAGGTAACGATTATAGAGAGAAAGATTGTTATGAAAAAACTACGGAGAATGTTAAACGATGCCGGGAAATAGGGAGATCCAATTTCGCCGAAGAAAGCAGCTCGCAAAAATTTTCCAACAATCTAATCTCACGAGGATATAACTAAAGTGTGTATATTACGCCCTCGGTGCGAATTGGAATGGAAGAATGAAGACAAGAGGAAGAGAGATGTAGAAAGTATGTGCGAAGGTATGGTGGAAAAGTGGAGCCGTGAAAAAAGCTGCGAACATTCAGGTTAAAAATTATCACGTATTCAGACGTCATTTGGAAGGAGGATGAAACATTTCCGTGGGTAATTTAATCTCGCTCCCTTTCGAAGAAGGCGTAGCTGATATTTTACGCCCAGCGTAAAACGTAACAAGTTTAGCATTTCCGAGCGAGAGTAAACGGCGGCGACTTCATACCTTTACCCTTTACTTCGATGCTTTGGATTAATTGAATTTTTTCTATTACATCTGTTTTTCAAAATCGCAAGAATCGGGGATAGAGATTAAAAAAAAAAAAAAAAAAAAAAAAAAAAAAAAAAAAAAAAAAAAATGCGTAATCGACGGATTATAAAAATCGGAAATCACATTTTTAGGAATTCAATTTCGAGGCGATGTTCTTTTTCTTTTTTTGTCTTGTCTTTTTGGATCCTGCGGGTGTGAAAAATTCGGAACGGAATCTTTTCTCGGAATATCTAAAAGATTATAATGTATCCGCACATCAACGTGGTTAGCGGGTGGCTTTCTATGACGAGGGTTTCCCGCAACCGCAGAATTACTGCAAAACTTTACCGTCGATTGGACCGAATAAAGCGTGCAGTGGATCCTTAAGGAGACGGATGCTGTGCACGGTTTTTTAAAAAAAAATTTATAAAATTATATACACCGCGATTAAAATCAATCGAGGAACTTCGTTTTGATCAAAATCAACTTTACATAATAAATTTGAGAGCCCTTTGATTCGTCATTTTTATACGCTTGACTCCCTTGATAAACATAATTTCTATAAGCCGAAAATGTGGCAAAAAATTTCTACTGATTTGCTCGAGTAATATTTGGTAAGAAGCTTTTGTTAGGATTTGATACGGATATGAGAAAGGCTGGAATAAACTCAAAGAAATCCTTATTGTAAGATGAGTTGATTTATTTTTTCTTTTTTACTTCAAGCTTCTCTATATTCAGATAATGGAGTGATTTGCGTTACATTCACAGGGAAATTATTGAAACGTTATGGGATTTATAAAATAACCTCGAGCTGTTTTTTTTTTTTTTTTGTAATCAATACAACTCTTCATCGGACGATATTTCTTGAACAGAATAAAGCTCTTTGTAACTCAGTTTCATTGAATTTGAGGAAACAAGTTTCAGTTTAGTCAAGAAATTAAATTCATCTTTCATACTTTTAACTATTTTATTAATCAGACTCACTTCAATATAAGGCTAAAAAATTCTATTCTCTTCGTTAACGGGCACAATTACCGACGATAATTTTTACATCGACCAAGATTCAATTGTCTGCAAGAATCCATAATTTTTCGATTGTAGAATATTTTGAACGGAATTGCGATTAAAATTCAGCAATATTGTTCGATAAGCTTCCTTAAATTCTCGTCAAGTTTATTGTTTATTTATTTATTTTTTTTTTAACAGAAATTAGAGATTCTTTGATATCGTTTGTTTTTTTTCATTCTGCATTTTCTACATGTTCAAAATTTCTGTTAAATCGCCGAAGAATGAAATAACCAGTCTTTTATTTTCAACGAATTTCTCGTTCTCGTTAAAAAATGTTCAAAAAATAAATAAATAAATGAAAATAAAAACTTTCAGAGATTTTTCGGAAAATTTTTGCCATAATCTATAAATAATATTTTTGCAACATTCTGAATATGTAACGCTTTCAAAATCTAATTCGCAGCTTACTCTGTTGTAAAGTTTTTTAGAAGAAGATTGACGGTAAAAAAATTTTTTCAATTCTTCTCAGCACTTTCCTCAATCCTCCAGTAATCTCTAAAAGTGTTAAAAAACTTTTGTAAAATTCCCAAACACCTACTTATTCCATGAAAATTCATTGACATTTTCCAACTCGTGGATCCATTTCGAACAACCGTACTTTTCACTTCGTGTGCTTTAGATGTGGCTCGTACGAGATAAAAAAAGCAAATAAATAAATAAAAAATACGTAGAAAAATTTTCAATTTCGAATAAACTTGACAGCATTCAGCCGAATTTTTGCCATACAAAAGTGCGAAATCCGAATGAGGAGGCAGCCGAAATAGCGGCTTCAGATTTCGTGTATTATGATGATCAAAATCCAGTCTCCGTTTACCAGAAAGCAGCGCGAAGCCGATTCTCACCGAGAGACGAGAGCTTTTCGGATATTTTTCCGTACATTACTGTCAAGAGTGAAGTATTGCGGTTGTTCTGAGGCCGCATAGCTCAGGTTAAAACAAACTAGACGGCTCGGGATTGAGCGTTACATTGTTACTAACGCACTCCTCCGGCTATCAATAACTCTTTCCCGGATATTACTTGTCATTCACCGCTGTTCGCCGCCTCGCGTGTGCCCGGATCATACGGTGATCCTCGTTTGCCGCGGATTATCCTGGAGGAACGAGACGATGAAAAAAAAGAAACAAAAAAGAAAAAAAACGAGGAAAGAGTTCGCTCACTTTGGTATTTTCAACCATCTGCGAACGACATATTTTACAAGTTTAATCGCGGGGGTTGGTTAACCCTTTCAGTCACGCGATTCGGTTATACTTTCTATTTTTTTTTTTTTTTTCTGGCATGGAAGTGCAATTGTAGGTACGTTTTTCATGTATTTTTTCGACGCTGAATGGGAATCTCATTTCAAAATTTAATAAAACTAAAAACAAGCCCTAAAATGGGGTGAAAACAGGGTGAATTATGAATAATGTTTTAGACAGTGGTATTGAATGAGATTTGTATGAATATTTATTTTTAGACAGTACCATTTTAGGCCGAGAATAGATGAAAACCCCGATACTATTTACATGCACCCTTAAGGAGGGTGAAGACTACCCCTATGCATTGAATTTTATAAATCTAATGGCAATTGCGAGATCTCTGTTTGACAACCAATGAATTCCAAGCGTTTTTAGTACCTACACGTTTGCTATCAAATTTCTCCGCTAACGAATGACATTCGCGAAAGTACGTTGTTTTTTCTTTCTTTTATTTTTTGTTTGCATATATTTATTTATAACAATTACAAACAATTATGGATTCACAAACAATCCTAATCGTTCTAAAATGTAAGTATCTTTTTTATCCAAAATCTCAAAAAAGTGCAGTATTTTACGTGGAATAAAAAAGAAATGACAAAAAAGAACAAAAAAAAAAAAAAAAGGATGCCGTTACAGTACCTTCGGTGACTGAAAGGGTTAGCAAAAGAATGCTTTTTTTTCTTTCAAATTTACTATCAAATAGTTCTGCGTTGAGCATAGTTTGTCAAATTATTTACAAATACAAAAATACAAAATATTGGTGTTATAAATAAAAGGTTATAGTCGTTAGATGCCGACGCTTCATTTTAAATCGTTTAAAAACGCTCGAGTTTGTATTCGAGGAAAGAAATACGGTTTCGAGGGTTCGTTAAAAATTGCTTTCGAAAATCTCAAGAAGTAGGAGGAAAAGAGGAAGAAGGAAAGGGGAAGCAAAAGGCCGAGTATCACACCGTGGGGAGAAATTTGGCTAGATTTATTCGCTGGCTGGCTGTCCGTGGGTGAATTCCGGGCTCCATGTATGTGTTCGACGGGGATCCCGACGTTTAACGGCGTCGTGTAAGCACCTGGACGTCGGTTTACTTAACCGCAACGATCTCGCATTGAATAATTGATACCCCACCATGATGGCGGCGGCGTGGGCTTTGAAAAATGACTGCGGGAAAAGGAAATTGGACGCGAGAAACTCGAGGAGATAATTCGTACACACGAGACTCGACAGATCTCTAATTTCATCCACCGCGAGTAATGAAAGCGAAACGGAAACAAAAAGAATTTTCACCACTTCTCCACGCGTAGTCTTCGCGAAGATAGAATTGTCGATTTTTTGGACGCGGCGAAACGTTCTTTTCGTCTTTTTTCTTTCTCCTTATCCCGATTTCAAGGGGATTGGTTCACCGAAATTCAATACTCTTCATTCTCTTCGTTATTGTCAGAACGTCGTCTCAACGAGCTTTGATAAAAACAAAAAGTATAACAAAATACCGATGATATCGATGATTCGATTCGAACCACTTCAAAATCGGTAAAAATTTCGTAAATTCGTTCCATTTCATTCAAAAATAATTCATTTCATTCGGAAAACTATTTTCTACAAACACGCCGAAATACTTAATTTTTCATCGTAATTATTACGATCGACGAATTTCAACATTGAATTGGCTACAACTTAAAAAAGAAAAATCAGTTTCAGTAACATCCCACGTTAAACTAGCTTTCCAAATGAAATTATTTATCTTGAAGTAAGATCTAACGTAAAATCTAACACTGCGCTTTGTTTAAAATAACAATATTTTTTGTTTTCGTATTTTTCAACATACAGCTTAGGGATATAAAAATTGGATAAATCCTGAACGTACGAATATCTCGTATAATAAAGAGCATAAAAAGTATCGATTTACGGTCAACCAGTCTCTTTCACGTACACGTACTGTTTGCATAAAAGCCTGTCGGCTCTTCGTGCAGATATGAAAAACTTTTATATTCTTTTATTTTGAGTTCAAAATTATCAGAAAATTTTTCATCAAATTCTCGTTCTCTAGCTCCGCACGCGTGTAATAAACTTTCCGCCGTCAAGCTTGAATAAAAAAAAAAATAGAGACCTCAAACCGGTTGCATGTTAATAAAACTAACGCACGTAAAAACGATTCGGATGATAAGCGCTGAGCGAGTGGATACCGACTACAGTTTGGGGAAATATGTGGGGCATGGTGTCGAGGTGCAGACCTGAGCAATCTTTCGTAACGTATAACAAAGCCGCTCAATGCAAATTCCGAGCATTTCTATAAAACGTCGCGCCCCGCGATGGTGAAATTGCGTTTTCTGCGTCACTCTCCAACCACACATGATCACTATATTCCCGCGTCATCCAGATCCAACGATACGCCCCCCCCCCCCCCCCCCCCCCCACCCACCCCCCGGTGATCCGTAAACTTCCATTTAATAATATATCCGAGGTTAAAATCAGACGCGAGTAAATATATTTCTTTTATACACACACGCGCGCGCTGTTTATTTTTTCCTCATTATATTTTGAGGCAAAAAATTATAACCAGAGAGAAATTTATTTTCACGCAGGTGTAATAACACGGAGTTTATAAACGCGCCTAGATACTGTAGAAATAAAGAAAAACGTAAAAACATGAAATAATCCAAATATAACACAACGCAACGGAAATGAATAAACAAAATTTCTATTCATGATTATTGGATATCTCTATTTTTGACGTCGAATTCAGTGTACAACGAATACGTGTTAAAAAAAAAAAGCAGGGATGTTTTATTTTTCTTTTTTAAAAGGCTCGACAAGCTTCGAGCATACCATGCGTACCTAACCAATGTCTGACCCTCAACTTTTTTTTGTCCAAAAATTTTTTTCTGCAATCTTCGCAACTCTGAAACGGAACCCCGAATTTTTTCAGAAGTGAATTTGAAACGGATCTTTTGTATAATTCTCAAAAACTGTATTTTCTTTTCCAAAAATTACCAAAACCGAATCCGTGATGGGCCGATTTTTTTTTTCATACTTTTAATTTTTTTGATCAATTAAAACATTGCTCAAACGGTCTGAAAGTTCCCAAAAAATGCTCAAAGTTTCTATTTTTCACTTAAAACGTTTCTAGACCGGTTTCATTATGAGGTTGCCAAAAAAAAAAATTTAAATGTGCCAAACAAATAGACAAAAATCGTTCCATAATAGAACAAGTCTGGAAATGTTCCAAGTGAAAAATATAAGCTTCAAGAATTTTTCGGAAATTTTCAAACGGTTCAAACAATTTCTTAGTTAACCAAAAAAAATTGATAGTAATGAAAAAAAATGGGACAAAATCGGCCCATCATGGGCCTAATTTTAAAATGTTTGGAACAGAAACTACAGTTTATGAGATAATGTTTATGAGAATTTTAAAAAACGTCCTCTTCAAAATCACTTGAAATATTTATAAATAATTGATCAGTTGAATAAAAAATTTGAAAAAATTTCAGGATCCTGTTTCAGAGTTGTTTTGATTGTAGAAATTTTTTTTAAACAAAATGAAAAATGGTGAGTTCGCATGGAATTCCCCATATATATGTATCTATAAGCGGGAAGATCTCCGGGTCTTTTCGGGTTTGTCGGCGAGAACTTCCTGCCGATAAAGAGCCCGATATTTCCGCTTATACGCCGAATTATGTACACAGAGAAGCGAGATAAACCTTGGAAAGCACCGGCAAGGAAATTACCACAACGTAACCAAGTCGTTGCGGAGTTTCGTCGACGACCTAAATCGTCTCTCGCATTAACTTAGCCATGCTGAGTGACGTCGAGGCTAAGTAAGGACGCTGGCAATGGGATAAGCGGCAGTCTCAATGGCGAACGGTGAGCAAACCGAGCGCGTAGAATGGCGATGGGAAATGTTAATGCTAAAAGCGGGAAGT
Source organism: Neodiprion fabricii (assembly GCF_021155785.1). Lineage (NCBI taxonomy): Eukaryota > Metazoa > Arthropoda > Insecta > Hymenoptera > Diprionidae > Neodiprion > Neodiprion fabricii. Next base: position 19,796,475 of record NC_060245.1, read on the forward strand.
TAGAGAGCGGGAAGATATTACGGGGAACACGACGGTAGTCGCTTATACGATTAGTTGGAAATTGAACGAATGATTTGAATTCTATGACAATGTTTTTGGTCATTTAAAACGTTTTTCTATTCATTTTCAATCACTATTATTCTCCTTTAATCTTATTAATTAACTCATTCGCTTCTTTGTACACTATAGCGTGCGATCTAGATGATAGTTTTTTTATAATTTTATCGAGATATACGGCATATTAAATAATTGTCGAACGTATGAAATAGGAGTAACAGTTTTTGACAAATCGATTTCCGCTATTTATTTTTTTAGAATTACTCTCACAAGACGAGAAAAACGCAAATTTTGAAAAAAAAAGACACTCAATTTCTGAAACATGTCCGAAACAACTAAAAGTCAAGTGTTTCTTTGCTTAAATAAAGGCATTTTGAGTTCACATTTTCATTTTAAAGTGAACGGGTTGATAAAGATTATACACTCAATGTTCATACTATTGATTTCGATTCTGGTTGAAGTTCTCAATGTTATGGCAACGACGCATTTTTAGAGAATACTTCGTGCAGTTAATCCTTACCCTCCACACCGGGGTCAAAATGACCCCGCTGCATCTTCACCGTAAATTCCGTATGGAAAAAATCCAAGATAGTCCGACTTGATGCAAGACAAATAACGAAATATCGTTAATTCGTTTCTTTTCCAAACACATTCGACTTCACTCATTCAAATAAATACCATTTTTCCATCACGCAGTATCTTCATATTTTTTTTTTTAAACGAACATCCATGCCTTGATAGTTACTCAGTCAGTTTTTAGCTCAAAATATTGAAAATTCAGTGAGTAGAATGATTGATTTTTCGGTATTTTGTTGCTTAATGAATTTTTTTTATTTTTTATTTTTTTTTGTCATATTCAAAATTTCACTTTGCTAGAGGTAATTAATTCACCTTTAAGTATAATAGATTACAATAAATTGAGATAATGCAGCGCAGAAATTTGTGCGGAGATTACTCAAATTAGCCTCGCTGCGAAATCAACCCCTAATTGACTCTTTCGATTTCAGCGTTAATTGGGGGCTAAAGTGGCGAGCAGCTTTTGCTGCCGGGGAACGAGAGCCACTCAAGAAACGCCGTATTACGCAGGACAAATTACTCGCGTTGTGGCTGGTAGGTGCGCGGCTTACGTTGTAACAACTTGCAAGCTCCGCGAAAGCTTCGCCTTGGCGCCTTGAGCCGAGGTGCTGCGTGGTGACTGATTAAACCTCCCTTACTAATCGGATTTAAAGGGGCGCGTCCGGCACACGCTCTTGGACGAAACCAACCCCACACGATTTAATGCTACGTACAGCAATCGGAGCAAGTTTTTGTTGTATTTTTATTGTTATTTTTTTTTTTTTTTACAAGGAGTTATAAACGTCAGTTTTCTTGTGTACAAAATAATCCTCTAGAAAGTAAAGGACTATTGGTTGAATTCTGCAAAAAGCGCTTATCAGCGTGTGATTTTTTTCACATTCGAATAAACGTGTAGGAAAAACATAGCAATTATTCCAGTGAAAGTTCTTGGTCGAAAATTCTCAAAATTTTTGAAAATCTTTAAAAACTATACATGATATGCATTTTTTTTTATTTTTTTTTGACAAACCAACAATGTGTATAAAAATACCGCTTTCTATGCGTATTTGTGAGAGTCTGGTCAAATTTTTCTTTTTTAAAATAATTTACGCAGATATTGCTAATTAGAGGAAAGAAATTTGAATTTCGTCAATCGTAATCGAAGCTTATGTGATTTGAAAGTAATCGATTTCCACGAATCCAAATTCTACTTTAAAATATATCGTTAATGAAATGCTCATTAAACGCACGTTCGGTACACGAAAAAAGCAATTTGTGGGGTAATAAATTGTCCCTGACAGAGAAAAAACGAAAAAAAAAAACAAAGAATAAAATACACGATCGCACAGTATTTTCACCCCATCCTCCACATCGCTTTATCGAAAACGATTTAAACGTCATCAATTCTGGATGAGTTAATAAATGAAAACAGAAAAAATGCTGGCAGAGCGGCGCACAGCGACACCCCTAATTGAGATTCAGTAAACGGAATGATCCGTGAAGCAAAAATATAAATGACGAGCGTTTTATACTGCCGTTAGCCATATTTGATATCAGCATAGGATATTCGGGAAGGGTGGAGGATGAGGATCGGGTCGGGGGGAGAGGATTCGAAGCGTCTGTGAATAAGTTAATTGAATGTAACGCGCGAACTGTTTGGAGAAGCTGATATCCACAGGGGATCACGTATATATAAAGGGGATGAAAGTTTCTTCCGCCTACCCGCCATCGCCCTAGAAATCGTCCTCTGGCTGCAGGGGATGATATTACGAAGGGTCAAAGGATTTTTTCCCCCTTGGGACTTAAACTTGAGGCACGGATTTCGCCTTCTTCTCGCCCCGCGAACTCGGTGCCAATTGATTCCGAACACACCCAAAGGGATTTTAAAAACGTATCACAAGCTGCACCCTCGCTCCCTGATCAGCTCGATCTCGACCCCAATCGACACTGATTTATCCGCGGCTATGGGGGAATTCTTATGTGTTATACTCACCGGAACCCGCGTGGCACCTGTTAGCCAGACCCAGTCCTGGAGGTCCGACGATGTTGGGGAATCTTCACCCCCTACAGGCGGACCCACCGGGATCGCAGTTGCAGTTTTTACGTCTCTTGGCTGCTGCTGCGCTTCCCTCTCTTCCTGGTCCTGAAACATGTAGGTTCTTGTGATAGTTGGTAAGGCGTGAGAGTGCAGAAGGATCAGACAATATAAGGGTGAAATGATCAAATTTTCGTAATTGCGGGTGTATTTAGACTATGTCAAAAAATTCTTTCAAATAACGAGAGGAAGTGATTTTCTGTTTATTTATTAATTTTTTTTTAACTTTGTCATTTTGTAAGTAGTCAACGAATTAGTTTACTGATAAGACCAGAACGTGTTTTTGTAGGGGATTAAACGCTCTACAAAAAAGATTATTTTACACATTTTATGATAAATCTACTCTTTCAAAAGGTCGAAAGGTATTTAAGGACCTTCGTCTATACTCTTATAATTGTTCTAGATCTTATGGCTATTCCAACAATATTCGAAACTTTCTTTTGACGATATCCATTTTACTAAAATTTTCTCTCAAGATTTGTCATCAACAACTTATTCGGAACAACGAAAGCTATGACAACGAGCCTAATCTTATAAATACCTTACTGAATAACAAGTGACACGAATCCTGGTTATAAACTCGTCCTGTTTATTCTCCACTACCAGTTCCATAATTGGACTTACCCAGGGCTTTGAGACATCGTCGAAAGCTTCACTGCACAATGCTATCAAAGTTTGCCAAAATTCCGAGTTTAACTTGGAAGGTGGCGGACGGATTCGCGGTTCAAAGAGATCGGCCAGCACGGCTGGAGCGATTTCGTGCAATTGTCCGCAAGCTCAAGTCAAACGTAAATAATACACATACCTTGAAGTTCTCGGAAACGGCGTTCTCCTCGAAGTTAACGCCGCTCCGTTTTTGGCGGGATATATCTACGCCCTGGCCGAAGTCGTCGTCGATTTCGCATCGCGGGCACTCGGCGACGCGAAGCTCTCCCTCGAGGCTGAGAAGCTGCAAGTAGAGGTAGGAAAAGGCCCCGATTTGAAGGAGGGCCTGGGCCAGGACGAACCAGGTGAGCGTCCTGGACCGCGGGCAGGACCCGACACCCTTCGCCTCGGCTTCACCCATCACGCAGGCCGCTTAACCTGGCTCCAGATTTAAATCGGGCGCCTAAGTCGGGCCGGAGGTCATGACGCGAGCTTTCGGCTTTTGCTGCACGGAGGTGACACTCACTCGGCCGCTTCGCTGCTTTCCGCACCTGCTGCACTCCGGTTTGCACCGATTTTTTCGCCGATGAGCATGCCGGCACTCGACGTCCGACCACGCGCGCTTTTTCCACTGCCGCTTGAAGCCCGGTTGGCGCACACGATCGCGGCTGGCACTCTACTGCCAGTTTCTACTGCCGGACCGCGAGGTCTCGAGCTTCCGAAACCAGCGACGCTGGCTGCGCGCGCAGCGCCGCTTGAAACTATCGCGCTGGGTGGTTGCGGCCGTCTACAGTGCAGCGGTATACTTGTCGCTCTGCGACGATCAAATGCGACGTGAACCAGACGGGCCACTTAATCACGCGACAATTGTACTGCACGCTTCCGAGGATGGCCGATCGGCAGGACGCCGTCTTGATATTGAACTGCTCAAAATTACGAAAAGGGAAGTTAACGAAGGCAAAATTTTTGCTCAAGGAAGAGAAAAATCTCGGACTGGGCTGAAATTCCGAAGTTGAAAACTTCCGAAAGCGCGCCAAATTCTGAATTTTTTGGTGGGGAAACTTGATGTAAAAAAATGAAACTTTGACAAAATATCAAAGTTTCGAATAGTCCGAAACCCGACGTTCAAAGCTCCGAAAGGGCGAAATTCCGGAAGTACAAAATGGCGAAGGGTGTAACTCCGACGAGTCGAAATTCCGAAAGTTTTAAATTGGGGTACTTTAATAATCTTTAACATAGAAAGTCCGAATGATCGAAGATTTTCAGTTATGCGAATTTCTGGCTCGGTTAAATTTCAGAGTATTGATCTTTCTTTATTTTGGATTTTCGATATTTTTACGTTTGGAATCCTGGTCATTCTAATTTTTGATTTTGCTCATTTTTCACATCCTCACGTTGGATAAACTACGCTTTGTGAGTATATTTTAATTTTCGAAATTTCACTCAATCGCAACTTTATTTTTCGGAATTTTTCTCCATCAGAACTTTACTTTTCTAAACTTTTCTCCATCGTAAGTTGCATTTTCGGAATCTTGCATTTTGGAACTTTGAGCCGTCGGGTTTCCGACCATTTTCGCAAAAGATTTCTACACTTCAAGTTTCGCCACTAAATAATTCGGAATTAGGCGCTTCCGGAACTTTTGAAAATTCAGAAGGTCAACCCCGCCTCATAAATTTAACGGTTGACAATCGAATCAGGAATCGAAGGAACTTTGATGACTTGAATTATTTTCTTTGATATGTCGAGGTTAAATTGAAATCATTGGTAATCGCTTGAAATCACTTTAATCTCGATGAAGAAATTAGTTGAAGAAGCGTCGGAAATCATGACGAATGGTTCCGACTCGTTGACATTTTATTGATTTCCATTCGATCCCGAGCTTTCCAAATGATTCAGATTGATTCCCACCGATTTCCCAGCGTTACAGGTGATTTCCTGTGATCCTATCGAATCTATACATGATCAAAAATTAGAAATGAGTCCTGAAATCGACGTTTACGAATTAGAATAATTTATTTCAGCATTCTGAGCTCTGCATCTGTGCCGGTATTAACCGATCGGCAATTTGACGCAACTGCAAGAACGAGGAAATGAACAACTACGGGACCTTTCGAAGCTTTATCAATAAGGAAATCTCTTTTCCGTTCGCATTTCTTCGTTCTGCACAGTCTCGACTTTCAAGACTGCATTCGTCGATATGTCCCCTTCAATTAAAAGAATAAAAGAATAAAGGGGAGAAAGAAGAGAGAAAAAACAAGTATTACAGACTTCCCAGACGGAGGTTTACGCTGCACCTGTACCGCGACCCTTTTTTTTTTTACGGTCTCCCTTTCTCTTCGGTCAATTATCAACGCCAGGGAACAATGGGAATTGTCTACAAAGCGGTTTGAAATTGTTTCATTGTTTTTGTTAACTCGTGTTGATTTTTTCGTTTCTTGTTTTTTTTTTTTTTTTTTCTTTGTTACCCCTTTCACTATTCTCTCCGATCTTTTTCTATCTATACCATTTCGCACCCTTCCTCACGAGGGCGAGAGAAAAGGCAACAACAGAGGCTACGCACAATACGTGACCGCACAGCGAGCACTCAAATCCATTTCGCCGAGTGCGATTTACCGCGCATATATGTGTGCGAGTATCGCTTTTATTTATCCCTTCTCCCTCTACCGGTCCCCTTTTTTTCTTTTTTACGTTTTATTTCGCCACCCCTCGCATCGCTTCGCGTGATAAGCCTGAGGACCCCCAGTGGCCATTAATAACCCGATTCATTCGCGCGACTAGCTACTCTTGTATCATTTCGAGTGGGTCGAACGTAAAAGACGATCAGGAAATCGAGCTTTATGGTCTCGTGCTTTAACGGGCTCTGGAGAATCTCACACTGATCAAAATTTCACCTCCTAAAGTTACCGCAGAAAATTATAGTGAAACAGACGCATATCCTTGCGATGTATATTATAATAATGGAAGAAAATTTCGCTTCAAGTAAATATTCGTAGTATAATATTTGTCGTAGTTGCCGATACTGCGTTTTTTCAGTTAAAGAAAATCAGTCAGTGCGAGTGACGATAATGAAAAAGAATATTGAGATAAAACTTAATTTCACTTTTTACCCAGAACATAGTGAAAACTCTGAATATTTCAAGAACTGTGTAATAACCACAACGGAAGAATTCTCTGTGCAGATTGGCAATTTCGCCCCTTTTCCATTCTTTTCTTTCTTTGCTGCATTTGTGTAACCATAACGACCTGCGCCTGCATCTAACTTGAAGCAAACGCGCACCGACAGCTGAAATATATCGGCTGCTATGTGCAGTGCGGTTCGCGTGTTTGAACAGCGGCAACGTTTACTATGTATAGTGCATTCTGTAATGTACTCGCGCTGCTGTTTAAATCGCTCGGTATCAACACGCGCTGAGCTTATCATGACTACCGTCACGATTGTTTGTTATTATACGTATTTTCGTTATGCTTGTACAGTGGCGCTGCAATGCAGGTTGTATGTATATATATATATACACTACACCCAATCGAGGAAATTTCGTAATAGTGATTAATTTTAATTGGCAGCCTGCAGCCGTGATTCCAAGTCCGTGCGTATATGTATATATGTATATAGTAATTAATTACAGAAAAACGTAATTAATCAATTACTGCTGCTCTGTTCGAATTCTCTGCGCAGATAATCTTTCAAGCTTCTAAGGTATTCGAATTTCGATAATATGGGTCGCTAGAAAAGGCGCGGAAAGAGTTTATCTTCAATTTTTCGAAAAAGGTTACCGACTTCTCGTCGTTGAGGGAATCGGAAAGAGAGACAGAGAGAGAGAGAGAGAGAGAAAGAAAGACGAAGACAAAGAGCCACTCGAAATGCAATTATCGGGAATGGCGAGCGTACGGAAATTCGAGCGAGTGTAAGATTCAAGGTTAAATAAACCAGAAACGAGGATTCTCCAATTTTCGAAGGACAATTACCGTCGCATCGCAAAAACGGGATGAGTTATCGACTCTGATCGAGACGAAGAAAAATCGACACGGGAATAAAACTTGGCGATATTTTCGAAACGAGTCTCAAGTAAGGTGGATGTACAAGGTATAAGGTATAAGGTATATTGTGATTGAGAGACGGGGTAGACTGAAACAAATTGTTGTTATGAGGCGAGCAAAAAATTACGTCAACAATGAATAATGTTTTCCGAGAGAAGCAACTCCCGCGGAACAAGGCAGCGGAGTGGATGGACGGATCGAAGCAGGGAACGTTTTGTGAACTCAGCTCGAGAAAAGATATTAATGATGATACAGCAACGCTGTACCGAAGCAGTATAATATACGAAAGAGATCAGGATCGACGCCAGAGGAAAGAAACGTGACGACAGCTGGCGAGTTCTCAAAAAGTGATAGACAAATTTGATTGATTGCGAATTGAATACAAATTCACATCAATTAAGGGAGTCTTTCCTAAGCTGAGGAAAATAACGACATTTAGGAATATTTACCGAAATGAACAATGTTCAGCTGTGCATAACTTTAAACTTTAAGATCAAGTTATAGTTTAAGATGATTTTAACGAATCGGGATTGAATTTGGACATCGATCGATTTATTAATATTGAACCAACGCTGCGTTTTGCGACATATCGAGATAATAATTGACCAAAAACGTTTTAACATTATTAGATTATGTTTTAGTAATCTGTCTTGTCAGTAGTTCGAATTTTGGCTCAATAAATTACTTTCTGTGCCAAGAAGATAGCGCTTGAGAATGTACGGAATCCACAATTTCAATCGCTATGGCCAATATACTGTAATGTAGGTTTGTTCAAACGTACAAGTCAAATAAATGAGCCCAAAAACATTCAAATCAGACAAACAACACAAGCGTTTGATCATTTTCACCATTTTCAAAAATTTTCGAGTATCTTATAAGCTATTTCATTCGAATATGCTTAGATTTAATTATATGACATACTAATCAGACATTTTTCGACTCCCGTGCACTACAATAACTGGCGCGAGAAGCTTTACTAAATGTTTTTGCACCTGTTATTTCTCGTTTCTTAAATTTCATTTCATAGTGACCATGAGGATCTGAAATATCCTTAAACCTAACCCTCTTAAAATCTTCAAGTTCCCAGATGGTTTCGAAAATCCCGAATCCATTCCCGCAACGACTTAATTGCAAACTGCAGAACGCTACGATGTTATGAAGTTTATCCACATGTAGGTATATAATAATTTTCAAATCCCACGAGGAATCAGCACGTTCTCTTCACTTGGCCCGTTAATACGAGGGAATATTTTGCCCCTCTAACACCGAGATGACTCGGTGAACCCAAAGGACCGAGTGTCGGATCGAGATGAGACGTTCGACTGCGCCTGGATGGTGTCTTTAATGATGACACTATCTCGGTGTCGCGTTAATTCTGAAGCTGAATAGAACCGGGTCCACATCCGGAGGACAGTAATACTCCCAAAGGAGTATATATTTCAGAGGTGCTTTTCCGACGAGCTCTGAGCTCCGACATGTTTATCGCATCCTGTCCTTCCCCTCCGTCTGACCGTCTGATCCAGGATTTTTCTCTCTCCCGATAGTGCAGCCTAGGTACTATCATAATAAGAAGTTCTGCGTACAGACTCCGTTATCGACATTATAGCGACGTTTCAGCCGCTCCACTAAAAAAAAAATACAGATCCCGATTCCGACAATGTACCGACATTTTAGCCAATCCACTAAAAAAAATGTAGATCCCGATGCCAAAATTGTACCAACATTTCACCCGCTTCACTAAAATAAAATACAGATCACGGTACCGACATTGTAACGATATTTTAGCTGTTTCGCTACAAAAAAAAAAAAAAAAATACAGATCCCGATACCGACATTGTACCGACACTTCAACCGCTTCATTAAAAACAAATGTCGGTAAAACGTCGGTAACGGGATCTGTACGTAAAACTATCCTTATTATGCTACTCTCGTTTATTCGCTTCAAACAACTTCCCGCTCGCGAGAGGATGCAAATTTGACAAAAGTGACTGCAAGCACCGGCTAAGTTTACCCATTCATAAAGCGACGTTGGCTAAAGCAGCTCGAGCTTCTCGGCGACGATAAGGAGGGCAAACAATCGGCTCACTGGGCCGCCTAATTGCCTCGGTATTAATCATCCTCGAGCTGCAGGTCACGTATATATAATGCACCTAGCCAATGGTTGATGGTCTCGATTTTAACTCGCTGTCACACGTATAAAGCTCGACCAATTAGCAGGCGAGACGCGCTGCCGGTGGAGTCAGCTGGTTAACGCATTCCGAAAGTTTGTGTAGGTGTGTACCTACCACCTGCAGGCTCACCGAGGCCAAAGGCGAAACTTTGCCACTCTCCGCTCTACCGTTAATAATTAAGTACACCCGAATCTGCAAACTTTGTAATAACCGACCGCAAGCTCGATCTCCCTACCTGTGCAGACCAAGACGACGCCGATATTCTTCCACAAATTCAATCCAGTGTAGCGCTGGTTTAAGAAGCTATAACAGTAGTAATGATAATAATAATAATCGAAGTACGAGATGTTTATTAAAAGAAGACAGAAAGAGTGGGTGAATTTTTGAACGGTAGATAAAAGGATGAACTAGGTATCCAAGAATCAGTTGAACCGTTTTCGAGATATCGTGGGCATTGTGAAACATGTCGTTTAGCGAAATGATCGGCGTTATTAACAGTACAAATTTTTCCCATTAATTAATTGTAAAGAAATAAATATGAAAATGAAACTCGATTTGTATACTTTCGGATAAAATAAAGCCTAATCGAATTGAATAATCGGTTGTCGAGCTATAGATTGGCAAACTTCACCCACTTTTTCAACCCTCAATTCCGCTCAGGCTGCATCCAATTTTTCGGTACCTCCGTCTCTATCGAAAATCACCTTGACGCATCGCTCTACAGCCCCCTTTTCTAGGAAAAAGACACAGTTCTGTCTTCTGACAGCTGGTACAAAATTGAGGGTTACGTGCTCGTATTAGATTCTCAAATCTCCGCTAGGCTACAAGGCTTTTGTGTTCCCAGTTCTCGAGGCTCGTTGAGTCGGAAATACTGCAAAGAGGGTGCAGCAAGCAATGGGTCTCAGTTTTCACCCTCGTCCCTTCATCGTCTTCTTCCTCTTCGATTGCAGATCGCATCATCAAGGGTGAAAATTTAATTAAGGAAGTAGGGAATCCGACTTGTTATCCTTCAACAAATGGGAATAACGATCTTGGAACGAGCATTGCTAGTTTCCATTCATCGAAAGAGATTCCAACCCTGCCTTAACTAGAAATAAAACTACACCTGTCAACAGTTTTAAACGGGAGTAGAATCGGGCCTCAGTTACGAGTTTTCAGCCCTTCTTTAACTCTCTGTACTTATACGTCTATTTGGGGTAAAGTTGGTTCGCTGTGATCAACACTGATGGCCCGTCTGCCAGATGGTTTGTAATTATACGACATATGTTGCAAGAGAAAGAGAGCTTTTTTTCCACCCCTTGTACTGTAAACGTCAAATGGCGCGGTAATGGAAGGTCGGTCATTTTCTTTTCCATTCCGCATCGGGTAGGGTAATAACGGCAGATTGATTCTTGATCCATTGTCGAAGAAGGGACGGCATAACGCGAGTTTCAGATTTCTAAAACGATCGATCATCGCGCCGTACCAGTATGGATATTGAAAAAGTTTATTTCGAGCCGCCTCGCCGATCGAAGTTAATTTTGAGCCCATCGTAATTCCGGAGGCTTACCGCTACGGTATAAAATAATTTTCCGTCCCAGCACCTCGGCACTTGACCCCGGCCTGCCTGGCCCTTATATTCCAGGTGGAAATTTCACGCGAAGAATGATTTATCGGATGGCCTGCAGGGCGCAGGGCTTGGCGTAACCCCTCGAGCCCTAAATCTACGCACGACTCAAGAGGAGGCTCGCTAAGCGATAAATGGTAAGCCGTAAATGATAAACGGTAAACGGTAAGCGCTCCGCGAAACACACAAGAAAACACCATTCGAGCTTTTCACCGCAAATAGACGCGGTAAATATAAAATACACACATTCCATCCTCAGGGGTGGAATTGGCTTTTGGTAAACACTGGCAGGCATTCAATTTTCAGAGAAATTACTCGGCGACGATTTTCAAGAATTCGACTTGTGCAAGGGTGCACGATTTTATACATTTTAAAACTACTTTACGCAATTTGCAACAATATTAATATTCGTGTCGAATTTCACCAAACGACTTCAACAGATCTGACAAAACATTGAAATCTTATTTCAACCGATTTTTCAAGACTTCAACTCTTGTTTCAGCAACGCCTTCAAGTATTTTCAAACGATTTGAATCGATTTTCGTAAACTTGCATTCTTATTTTAACCGATTTCAAATGAGTTGGAGCAATTTCCAACAGCTTCAATATCGGTATGAGATTATACCAAACCAATGTAATAAAAAATTTAGATCTTATCTTAACCGGTTTTTCAAACGATTTCAACCGATTTTTAAAGATCTTAACTCTAATTTTATCTGGTATAAGCTGGTTTTAATAGATTTAAAAAAATTTGTATTCGAATTTCATTCGATTTGAAATCGTTTCAACCGATTTTCAAACATACGAATTATTATTTCAAACGGTTTTGAATGTTTTAAACCGACGATTAAAGGACTTGAACTCTTGTTTCAACCGATTTCAATTACTTCCAAGTAATTTCAAATATTTCTAAACCACTGATAACGCTTCGATTCAAGTCCGTAAGGTGTAGACATAAAAATAAATAAAAAATATTGCTGAAATCGGTAGCGATCTCTAAATATTTTCCTACCTCCCCGAGATTTCAGTACAATTTTCTTTCGGTATTTGTTACAAATTTTTCGAGTGGCATCTTGACAAGAAAAAAATCAAAAAAAAAACAAAAAACAAAAAACAAACAAACAAAAAAAAAGAAAAGGTAAAAAAAATGAATCACCCTAAAGTACAGGTACGTAAATACCTCACACGTGTTGGCGGAAAACTCGGGGCTTACGGGCACGGAGCTTTTTTAGCCGGTTGTGCAAACTTGAAGCGAGAGAGATACGGTTGTAGGTCGTGTTGACGTTTCTCGTCTCCCAACCCTCTCCGCGAGTATAACATCCATAGATATAAGCCACGGCACGATGCCATGGCTGCGGCGTTAACTGGCACGATAGGATTCACCCTTGGCACACGGGGCGCGTTTTCAGCGGCTCAGTTTCTCCGTGGCGTCGCATGACGGACACGGATACCTCCTAAGCGTCAGTCATTTCTCCCCGCGTGGCAGACGCGGATCCTTTTGTCTCGCAATAACCAACCCCGAAGACACGGCAGTCGCGTTAAATAATAGCGTCAGCGTTACGCCGAACAAAACGTCGCCCCCACGTCGCATTCCCTTATTATTTTCAGCCTATGTAGGCATTATGTGGAAGTATGTGGAAAATTTTGCGATTTACTCGCTGCCCTCTCTCTCTCTCTCTCGTTGTGCAATCCCGTTTGTAACGCTCAATTTTTTTACATTAAATTATGCAACCAGTAATTTTCTTCCTTTTCTTTATTACGAATGTAAGGCAAGAAGAATAAATTCTAATCCTGTCTACAAATTTGCGACGCAGGAAATATTTTTTATCAGTCATTTTACTGTACGGAACAGGATTTGGTTAAAATTTTGATAACAAAAAAAAAAAAAAAAATATATGTATATAATCGAACCAACACGCATGTTTCTACCATAACAAATAATACTTTCACTCAAAAATTCATACAAAGTTTATTAATTAATTCCCTTTTCTCTATTGTTCGTTACGACGATTTTTATCATTTAATTTTTTATTTCGCTGTATCCGAATAGACTGGATTTGTTTTGAAATACAAATAACCTGTCTTAATTTCAGTAAGCAAAAATAACAACCGACTGTTTTTTCGGGCTTGTTTTTTCGCACGGTTCAGTAGTCAGGATCGTGATGAAATAATGAAAAGGTCGGAAAGTTTAATTCACTGAAGTTCGTCAACTCCGATAATTTTCAATCTTCAAGAAATCAAAAATCAAATTTTTAACATCCTGGATAAGTCCTCCTCGCAATTTTTCTAACCCTTCCAAATATTTATTCACTCAAATTCTTGTAAGCGTTTCGATTCGATTCGAAGATAATTCCGTTACATGAAAATTTGTCAGAGCTGAAGACTCTTCGAATTTTATTTTCCAATCGTGACATAAAACGGTGATTTGACTTACCCTTTCAACTTTAGCTCTTTTGGAATTTCGTGATTTTTATTTATTTATTTTTTTTGTTTTTCTTTACATTTCAAATGCCGCGATATAATTCCCTAGTTCCTGCTATTCCCGAAGCGGAGCTTGAGAAAATCTTTTTTTTAAAAGACCGACAACTAATTACCGTAGAGAGTACACATTATCGATCGCTGTGCAATTTCGGCGTCGTTAGTTAATGAAAATTTTAGCCTGTATTTCTTTCGTTCCTACAATACCAGTCCTTCTTATTTAGTCTGGTTCTTTCTTCATTAAATTGCAGTTTTTTTCATTACAATCAGAATGGAAAAGAGGTTGCGGGACAAACTCAGCATCACCTGTCTCGTCTCAAAGCCGGTCGTAATCCTCACGGATAAAGCTATTTTTACAAATTTTTTAACAAATCAACTTCGGAATTACAAATTAATTGTTAACGTAGTACAACGAAAACTGAAAATCGATTTGCAAACAACGTATGCGCAATCGATTTACCGTAAATTTTACAGCTCGATTAGCAAACGGGAATGAAATTGGAGAATTTTACCTATGTCAGAGTGTTTTGTACAATATAACAACGTTAAAATTAATCACCTTGAAAATGAAACGTCGGTGAAAGGGAGGACGATTTTACCGACTGAAAATTAGCCGTTTCACTCTCGTTCTCTCTTTTGAACAGAAGTGCCTCCCTGATCGCGCCTTTGAATAAATTAATTAACCCTTTGCCTCCGTGTATTTTATATATATATATTTTATTTATTTATATATATATATATATATATATATATATATATATATATATAAATACTATACCTATATGGAAGAGAGTTTAACGGAACAAGAGCTCGTCTTCTTGGATTTAAAACGCACTACGCAGTACAGCAGCTTCGGATTACGAATTACATCATGCTCTAATTATACGAATAATGAAATCATTCATTGGCCCGTTATGGCGGAAATCTTTCTAACGTTTTCTGTGCGGATAATGTGCCAGCTGCTGCGAGCTTATGCCGACAAGCCGGGCACTCTGCATTAATGCCTGTCCTGAATTCCTTCCGAGCTGATAAAAACCACGACACGCTTTTTTTTTTTTCTTCCTACGCCTGCCGGTGATGTAATTACCTAATTACTCTCGCAGATTAGCTCGCGTTATCTCCTCTTTTTTTTTCGCCCAGTTATTTTTTTGTCCGCGCGTGGTTGATTCTACTTTGATTGAAACGACAAATTGGAAGAAAAAAAAAAAAAAAAAACGAACAACAATTTAACGAGAAAACAAAACATTACTCGAAATTCCGAGGAATTTTGACAATTTCTTCAGCTTTTCGTGGAATCGTGGTTTCAGCATCGATCGGATGAGGCGAAAACTACGACCGAACTCAATTCAAGTTGAATTTCACTGAAAAACGACGTCTGCTTCGCGGGCGGGAAAAAATATTATATAAGCCCGATAAATTGCAGCCAAAGTTACAAACCCACAATTTTTCAATTTCAATAATGGTTTTTTTTTTTTTTTTTTTTTAATTTAATCTGCAACAATTTCAATGCATTGCAACACATCTCGATCGGAAAATGATTCCCTGTGTAGTTTTATAGATCAATATCCTTCTCAGCGAATTCGAATCCAAGAAACATTGTTTGGATATTAATTAATAAACTTCAGAAATCGAGCCGCAAGACTCTCGACAAAACAGAACAACTAAACACAATATCTTGATAATTAATAATACCTGAATTTTTCTCTCTTTAATTTTTCAAAGTTTCCTTGACTCGTGGGTGAAAGAAAAATTACATATAATTATCCACAGCTAAAGAAGAACAAAGAAATGGAAAGCGAAACGTTTGATAGAACAAGAAAGCGGAATGTTTTGGGTAGGAGGGTGAAAAAATGTACGGCACGCGGATATAAGAAGAGGTTGGCCTTGCGGTCAGTTCGGGCTTTAAGCGGAGCAAAGATCGCGTAGGTTGGAAAAAAAGTGTCGGAAAATACTGCCCGCGACATATTTCATCGGACAACAGTTAGAAATCAATTTTACCTCGACATATCGAAACCCCCCCCTTCGAGGAGTTCATAGCCGCGAAACGAAAGCGGCCGAGACTTCCCATTTTATTGAAGAAATATCAGTTTCGATGCAGCCACAGAAAGCATTCGATTTTCCTTCAATTTTTCCTTTTTATTCTTATTTTCCAACCGAATCCACAGAGTGTCACGATTTTTTTTTTAACACATGACGAAAGATCTATCGAAAGAATGAAATTTGGTTCTGAGAAGAGAAAAAAAAAAAAGAAATCAGATAGGCGCTTTTTATATCCAGCCTCGGTGTTTCAACTCCTGTAATGAAAATTTTAGGGTCGGGATGGAAAAACGTATTTCATTAGCAACGATGTATACGTACGTACCTATATATACAACATATATATTTACACAATAACCAGCAGTAACGGAAATGGGGGGGGAGGGGGGGTGGGGTGGATAAATTTATTATTTCGCTAAACGAATAATAACGAGATATCGCGCGTGTGGAGATTTCGATCAAAGGACGGTTTACTTTTTATTGCTTATATTTTCCATTATTTTCTTTTAATTTTATTTTTATCTTCTATCGCGATAATATACGGATATTCGTATATATAACGAGGATAAAAAGTTCGCGGAGAGGGAGAGAAACAATAATTCCAATAAATTTTCTGACCACCGTGGTATACGTGATAATTTTATACACGCTACCACCGTTGTACGTAGGTATTGCCAGCTTATACATATACACGTATACGGGGCATTCCACGCAAATTCGACCTAGGTTTTACCCTTGACCCCTGTAATTGTTCTCACTTTGGAAGGTGCTCTGTTTTTTTTTTATTTGTTTGTCTTCGACTCAATTTGAATTTTTTACAGTTTTTAGAAACGATTTTATCGTTTCTAAAAGTTGTAGAAAATTTAAATAGAGTCAAAAAAAAAAAACAGATTACCTTTCAAAGTGAGAACAATCGTAGAAAAAATCGCACGCCAAATCTGAGATGTCAAGGGTTAAACCCAGGTCGAACTGGCGTGGAATGCCCCATATATATACACAAGGTACAGCCCCAGGAAACGAGGAACAATAATTTCCTGCGGCCAACACAGCACGGCCTCTCTATTCGCCTCGAGGTTCAGAGACTCGCGACCCTCTATTCTTGTGTTCGAAGTTGTCACGAGAGAGAGAGAGAGAGAGAGAGAGAGAGAGAGAGAGTGAGAGAGAATAATACAGGGTCATTCCGAAACCGTTTCCGGACACCTTTCTCTGATAGATCCGGAGCTTTATGTCGCCTGCTAGGTCGAATAATGCCTTGATACAGTCGCTCACCCCCGAAGCTTTTCATTATCGCGTCGTTTCGCCGCATCGCATCGCCTGCTTGCTTCAGCTTCTGAAAAGAATCACTAATCTTGTATTAATGCAGGTGAAATTAGGACTCGTGAAATGCTGACGGTAGAGGAAAGAGTTTTTTTTTTTTTTCGTTTTCAATTTGATATAATAAACAACGAAAGCTCAAGCTTTTTTCTCGTACGATATTCTGTACGGTGAGTAAAGGATAAAAAAAAAAAAAAATAAAAGAAAGTTTTCGCAATTTTCGATGTTTCAAAAGTTTAACGAGAAAGAATTTTTTGAATTTAGGATATATAAACGTTGTTTCTTTGCTTGAAAAGAACGTGTTTTTTTTTTTTTTGCTCCCCATCTGAAACGCTTGTTCTAAGAGTTTAAGGAGAAAAAAAAAATAAATTCTCATGGAAAGGCGTATCTTCGATACGATTTTAAACGGTCACTCTTGGAATTCGAAATATTCCAGTTAACAAACACTTTCGCATCATTTTAATAGCATGGGAGGAAAAGATTCTTTTACTTTTCGTTTCTTACCATTATTCTAATACAACAATCACCGTGAGGCGAAATCCTTAACTCGAAATATTAAAAAGTTGTAAACCTAAGCTCCATAGTTCAGTTTTCTTTGGTAATTAAACTACAAATGGCCGGAAAGTAAAATTTGAAAGAGACAAATTTGCGGGTAATTAATTCTACACAGGAATATATACAAATTTTGAAAATCAACAATTTCGTATAAAATTTTATTTCCAAACGTATTTATGGGTGTAACTAAACGATTGACCTTACACAAAATATTTGAACAACCTTTTTTGTAGAAGATGTAACTCTGTACAAAATTCTTCAATGATCAAGTCTGTAACATTAAAAGCGGCAGAGTGCTGACAGTCTTATTTAAGTATGTAAACTCCGAATTCCAAAGGCGAACTTTTAAAATTGTATTCAAGAGTTATCCTTCCGCAATAATGTTTATTTTCTCTTCCCTCAATTCTTCTACGCGCAGCAATACTTTCCACCGAAAGTAAATTAAAAAAATACGCAAATTTGAAAACGTCGAAACAAGAAACACAAATACGAATGTTAAAGCGTGTCGTATTCTCGATGGTAATTTTTTTTTTTCAGGATTAAAATATTCGATTGTCCCTGAAAATTTCTATTCGTTTATTTATTTATTCATTTTTTTTTTCTTAGTACTAGAATAATTAAAGATCTTGAAAACCAAAGCCTGCCAAAATCCAAAATTCAGAATCGATAACGCGGAAGAGTCTCGTCAAGCATTTAAAGGGGATGGAATCTCTCTCTCTCTCTCTCTCTCTGTGGTGGAAGAAAAAGGAAAAACGGAACGAAACAAGGGGAATAAGAATAAAAGGAAAGACAGACCGAGTCGGTAAACATGTAGGGTAGGTACGTGTTTGTTAGTACGAACATACTTGGAGTAATGGTCGGCGTCTCATTAGGAAAGAAGCCGGCGGTAGTCTCGTTGTATAGGACAGGACAACTTTTCTTCTCACCGCCCATATTCTCATCTAGTTCCTTTTTCCTTTTTCCCCCGTCCCTTCGTCTGCACCGAGCAGCAAAACTTTTCCTCCCCTGCCTTTCTCTCACTTTCTCGCGTATCATTTAAGGATCACGTATCGCCTTGACTTCCGTCACTGCGAATCATTCGATAAGATTGTTTCACCTGGTATCGATACTTTTTGTTAATTTCTTTAGGAGATCAGTCGAACGTTGAAAATAGTTTTCTCAATAGGAAAAATCAATTCAGAGTGAAATGCAACGAATTCATTGAATTTTTTTTTTTTTTTTTAGCATTTCGAAGCGATTTAAAACGAAGCATCGACATCCAAGTTGTCGTTTATGGTAATTGAATAAAAGAATACCTCGCGACTCGAGAATATTATATTTTAAAGAAATGTTCGAAATGGATTTTGAAAATTTGAAAACGATGAGCAACTGCCTCGTAATTCAATTAACAAATAGTGTCGGTCTTTGGCCAAACATCCTCTTTAATCCGATTTCTGAGTCCTCCTTTTGTTCGTCGTGTTAATTTTTACCGGCCACCGTGATCAATCGGACCTTTCGCAAGGGTCCACGCTGTTCGTCAAGTATTCCGTATAAGTCTAGGGCTCGTGTTTTCCTCTGAGAAACACGAAACGTCCATTTATTAATGTCGAGAATAATTAATTAAATAAATAATGTCGAGAAACACTTGTCGCAAATATACGCTCGTCAATGAGAGAAATTTTAAGTTCCTGTTACCGCTCAGTCCTTAAATATTTTTATTTTTTACCACAATTTATCTACTCACTGCAACAAATGAAATATTTTTCAGTGCTGTTTCGGTTCCCACGTGTTATCTAACGTAATATCAATGCAATATACGAGGTTGATCCAGTCTTATGGCTATTGGAAAATGAGTTACGAGTCGTGGCTTCCAGATTTTAGGAAAGTGGAAAATGAAGGAAACGAAAAAAGGCAAAAGTTCCTGCCGAGTGACTAAAAGCTCCGGGAACGACCCACGTCAGTTGATTACGGGTAAAACCTTCTTGACGGAGGTCAAAGGTTGTTTGTTAATTAACACGCTCCCCGATCAAAACACATCAGGAGTCAACGCCGTGATCGCGTTTCTCACGCACCGTGCGCTGTGTTATAGTTGTGCAAAGTTCGGCTAATTGACTCACAGCCGACTTGAACGAGCAGCGCTGATATAATTGTGAAAGTGCGCACATAACGCAGTCAATATCGCAGCTAATTAATAGTTGACTAATTAGTCCGAATATAAAGAAACCAGCTTGCGAGAAAATTCCATCGATCGATTCGCTGCGATTGTAAAAGTAGAACGGCGAACACGGAATTTCTAGCTCCGCATTTTTTAACTCTAAAAAATATGTACATCTGTGACCTCTTCTTTCATTTTTCCCAGTTATACTCTCAAAATTTTCACCCAGCGCTAAGGATGGAAATTTTGAAAATTCAACTCGGATAAACTCGGTGAAAAAAAAGCTTTATCAATGGCTGGTAAATGCAGCGAAATTTCGTTTCAATTCTTTCGCGTTACGCGCTACTTGCTGGAGAAACTTTCGGATATAAGTTTATCCCAAACTCTGCACACCCACACACATATGACGTGTATGAATAAAAGAAATGAACAACTCTGGACGAAGGGTTTGAGGTTTTTTTTGTTTTTTTTTTCTTTCTTTCCTTCACTTTTTCCTATTTTCGTTTTTCCTTTTCCTTTTTCGGACCTTAATTCACACGTTCGCCTTCCAAGTTTCTCACCCTGCAGTGCGTCGAGCTCGAGGATGATGCGCGAAAAAAATTCGCGGTTTTTCTCGGGGCGCGGGAGAAACTCGACTGTGCGACAGGTGTGGAGAAAATTCTTCGGTTACCTGCTCGCGTGACTTGGTTGCCAACGGCCCACTTAATTCGTCTTCCTTCCGCTGTTCCGCGTCTCATCTTCACCGATTGGAAGGAACGGGACGCTTAGCGTCGCGACGCCGGCTTGAGGAGGTTCGTTGCCCGCGAATTTATACGTTTTTACATATAATTCGGTCGGTTCAGTGAAAATAAAAAAAAAAATACGCGTCACCGATCAATGAATCGGAATTTTTTGGTCCAGATAATTAGTCAAATCAAATAATATCCCCATTAGTAGGGAAACGCTCCGGTACTAAAAATCAGTGACGAAATTGTTTAAACAATCGTAGCAATTAGTTTGATGTGTGTCGTAAAAAATTCAGGGAACTTGGGGTACGAAGTTACGAAACTTTCAAAACAGTGCGTTTATTCTTTTGAGGGATGCAGCGAGCTTATTATGGACAAGGAGAGTTTCTTTTTAAGAAACGTTATGAGCAGTGAGGATTTTTCAAAAAACGATTCTGAACGCGTTTTTCTTAAAACTATGTTTTCAAAGTCAGTGAGCAAGATTTCTTGGAAACGGTTGAACCGATGAGTCTGAAATTTTTCTCTCACCGGTAAATATTTTACATTTCATAAAGAAATTAAGGCGACAATTTCTTTGGAAAATCGAATTTTTATTTATAAATAATATAAATAATCAGGCAAGCTTTCTTTTTTTTCCTAAGAGAGAGAGAGAGAGTTTTGGCGTCACATTCAGGGTAGGTGTGGATCTTTCATACATGATCCCTTTCCCTTTAAACCTAAACGGGCGAACTTCTTGAGTAGAGCTTCTCTTCTCCCACTTGACAACGTCCCTCTGCATGCCCAACTCCCCGTTGTGACTTCCTGGCGCAAAGAGAACCTTTCCATCTTCCCCTGGTCAAATATTTGCCCAGTTCACTGGCGTTACACCGCTTCGCGTTATTCTTTACTGACGCTTACGCGATACCGACGAACACGTGTCTGAAACAGTGCCTACAGGGTAAAGTCTGAACCCGACGAGCTGCTGATACGGACGACTTAAGCTACGGAATTCCGTCAGCGTTAATAAAATTGTCAGACCGGTCAAACTTTCCATTTTTTCCGCTCCTTCTGCTGCAGATTCGGAGAACTTTTAGAAACAATTTTCTTCCCCCCTTGATTAAGGATATTTATGTAAGTACGAAAAAATTTGATCCTTGGGTTCTTGAAACTAACTTAGAGAATCCGAGACGGGATCTTAGTAATTTCGGTTGAAACTCGATCGTTTCTTGGGATTGGAAATCGAAGTGTTTACTTAACGGACGTCAGGAAATTCGCAGGAGTTCAAGAAATTTCATGATCCACTGCTGGACGAATATCGAACTATCGCTATAGTTACAAGAAAATAATGTCCTGTATCGAAGACATAACCGAAAATAATAGTGACACGTATAAAATGTACCCTAGAATATTAATTTTCATTCCGTACCTCGAACTAGTACAAATTTCCGTTTATATGATTTAAAAATTAAATATACCTATAAGTTTAAAACTGTCCGGTAACAAAAACTGTAGAAATTTTCCACCGGTGTGCAGAAGCATACACACACAATTGGGTAAGCCGAGGTAAAGTTGCGTTTCGGTAAGCCGAGGAAGCGGCGAAACGTCCATGAAGGATTTCGCGGCTTCCGTTAGCCGAACGGTAAGCCGAGTCTGATCTCTGCGTTGGTATATGTATATGGTGTGTGTATATATATATATATATATATATGTAAAGGGCATTCCATGTCAATTCGCCGGGCCATTGGCCTGACCCCTTCCGATTTTGATGTCCAATTTATTTTGAGTTCCGTTTGGCCCAAAATACGACCTCAAATTTTTGGAAGTTTTTATTTCATTTTTAAGGGGTTGCACCAGCTCAAAAATCGTAAAATTGTGAGAAGACGTGAAGAGGGATCGTTTTTAAATTGATGATTTGTTTTTCACAGAAACCAGGACCCAAAACATAATTTTTCGTCCTAGTCCGAAAGTGGGTCGAGAACTAGCATTGTTGTGTTTTCTTTTTTTTTTCAAGAATATTTTATTTTATTTTGCCGACGAAAAACGAAAAAAAAAATATTTTTTTCTTGTGAAACTTGTTTTTTTTTTTTTCTTAGATTAAAAGTAGATATAAAATAGTAACTTGGTAAAAAGTAGAGCTGCTTCGACAATTTTCGGGCCTCTTTCCTTATTTTCTGAACTATTTTTTTTTTTTTTTTTGTTTCTCGTCCGTTCTTTCACGGCGGCCGTAAGTATACGAATATGGAGTCTAAAAAATCAACTCCAGGATCTTTTTTTAGAGAATTTAATGCCCTGCAAGAATATGTTTCGAAATTTCTTTTTCAATTCACACGCTTCAATAGTTACAAAATTTTTAATGAAATTTTTTTTTTAGTGTTTTATTCAAATGGGAAATTTCAAATGGCCAGCGACACGTTTTAAAAATGAGTTGAAAATTTTTCCAAACGGGAGAATTTTTTTCTCAGTAAATAGGTCCTTTTAAGACCATAGATTCGATGGGTTAGTTCTTTTGCCTCACCCTTGTATATATATATATATATATGTGTGTGTGTGTGTATATATAAAAGTGAAATGAAACCAGAGATGCAGCGAGGAGAAGCGAGTATCTCCGGCTCCTCGGAGCTAAGATTGTTATCCCCAACAGTTACAGCTGACGAGAGGAAAATCCCCAGCGACTTAGTTCCGATTAGATTTAGCGATATCCTCGCCCGGCTCGAGGCTAATAAAGACGGGGAAACCCCGACGCCTGTTAGTCTGCAGCAGGGCCAATTCCACCCCTGAAGCAGTAACGTCAAAGCCCGATGAGAGGGCGACGAGAGGCGAACGTCGCGAACTCGCGGATCCGCCGACGCACCTGCACAAAAGAGCCCCGTTCGAGCTTAATTAAATTTGAAAACACGTCACCGGCAGAGACGATGCGTCGCGTTGTTAGCAAAAAATCTCTGCATGGATAATTGTACGATAGTCGATGCTCAAGACGTTAAGATTTTTAATTTTCGGACTTTGAATTGACTCCTTGATTCGTTTTATACCTGCAAACACGTCCGGATGTACGTTTCTTCAACTTTTGAAATGGCACGTTTGAAAAAACAGAAACAAAAAAAAGATGAAGCAAATTTTGAGTCTGAAAACTTGCAGGGACAGTTTATCAAGTTTTCGACATCTTACATCACGTTTCGATTAGATTTTGTTTTGTGCTTCTGCTTTATTTACATTGATAATGAAAAACTGACTTTAATTTACCGGAATTTCACTGCAAGTTGCACAAAATCACGCCATTTTGAGCTTTCGATTTATCTGATTTCGAATCGTGAAAAAAAAAAAAAAGAAAATAACGTGTCGTGATTTTTTTCATTGAAATTTTACAAATCACAGTTCAATAAAGCAAAAAAAGCTCGCCGCGTGGATGAAATTATGAAAATGGAAATACACGCACTTTATTTTTTTACGATATCGATCTGTTGTTACACGTATCGCCAATTCTATGAAAAGATTGTGAAATTTCTCTATTCGCCCTGCTAGTACGAAATATATATATAGTAGCGATTTAATAATTCTTTACTATCCGTCAAACGAGAAGCGAAGATCAGTAAAACTGTCCGACCTGTCGTATCTCAGGTCGCGATGTGAACGATGACGCGATACGTCATCAGTTTTCTAATTTTCAAGATTCTACAATTATCTCAGCGAGTACAAAACGAGAAGTTTATCAGGGGAGAAATCCGCTTTGCAGTTTAATTCACCTCTCACCACGTGCGAATCTATACAACTTCCAGGTTGACTCGTATTAGGTATACTCACCAAATTTCCGACACGAACTGCGAATGGAAGTTGGGTAATTAGCATGGTTAAAACGTGGAAGATCTCAATTAGGTGAACCCTGTAATTTCCCTGTGCAACCGCGCGATTCTCTGTACATTATACAGCGCTGAAGAACACTCTGTAATCTTTTTTTAACGCGTCATCGACAAAAAGCGAACCGGTGAAAATATTGTTGCTAACGCTATGATGGTGAAAAGATGGTTTATCCTGAAAGTATCCAATTTCGATCAGAACTCAATGTTGAAAAATTTAAACAGAATAAAGTTATACGTTTTCGGTTCGAATAGACAATCTTAAAAACATGTTGAATCGATTAATCGGTTAGAATGATACTTTGGAAGCGTATTGAATTTCTATCTTCAAAATACTAGAACCTACCAGTATTTAAGGATGTTTTGGCTATGAACAAAAGTGAGTCTCGTCTACATAATTGAATACTTTGCGATAAGATGAAATCGGCAAAAAAAAATCACCCAAAATAAAGACGATAAGAAAATTAAATTTGAATAATAATAATCCTCAAAAGTTGTCGATAAAATTTTGAAACAAAACATTGGTTCGCAAATTTACAGGGAATGTTTTTACTTGTCATGTGAAATGAATTTGTTGATTTTTCTGAATACACATGAATTTTTATAGAATTTTCTCAGCATGTTGAAATTCCCGTTTGTATAGTAACTAGAAAAATTCAGTAAGACAGGCATCGTTAAAAAAAACTGTTTGAATATTGTTGGTATTACGAAAAACGAGGTACGCCTAACCATTTTGCGCCATTGTCGATACTTTTTTGGTTATTGCAACGCAAAATCAGTTTCTAAGGTTTACTCTACTTTTTTAGTTAAACAAGGCTTTAACGTCAATTTATCGTTGCACGAGCGTTAAATTTTCGCAAAAGTTGCAAGAAAATATAGCAACAGTGATCGTAATGAGAAAGAATAGTAACGGATGCTAGACTTTCCGGTAACAGCTATAAAACTAATTTTCATTCTCTACCTAGAACTATATTTTGTCGATTGTGGTAAAAAATGAAAATAGTCAAGAACTGAGCGATAACCGGAAATAAAAATTTCTCTAAGTGTGTATAGTCAATAGATCTTGAATGACTCTGAGTTCTCTCTCGGTGCATAACTGTGAGAATTCCCGTCGTTTGATCGCGGTTATTTCACGCAGGGAGTTGGAAGATTTAATGACTTCCTCGGGAAACTTGAGAGTAAAAATTTTTGCAAAGGGATTAATCGCTGGATTTTGGGCTTTGTGATTTCCCCTCGACTCGAACGCCGGTGTTCCGTATATTACGAACAGCTTGTATATTCGGCTCCGACGAGCTTGCGAGAGCCGTTGCAGCTTATTGTCAAAGCCCCCCTACGCAGTCAATCGCCAAGGTCCCAGGGGCCCGAAGCCTAGACTCCGAAAGCGCGAAACGCTATCCAGATTACGCGAGGCGCGGGCCCGCCGAGCTGGATTGGCACGGCCCTGACCGGAATGAACTCGACGAGAAGAGCTCACTTGGTATGCATCGTTGCGCGGACCCGCGTCAGCGTAGAACAAACAACTCGTCGAGCACCGCTCGTCCTTTCTGCCCGCGGCATCGAAGCCCCAGGTCACTGCGCAAATTTGAATTTCTAGTACTCTATTCGCGAATTTGAACACGCGCTTTGATGGCGATCCGTAAGGCCGGCCGGAAGTAGGCCGTGGAATCGAAAATCCGATTTTCGGCAAGCTTTTCGGGTCTTTCTGATCTTTTTAAGCACACCGAGAGAAATTTTTAGTTCCGGTTACCGCTCGGTCCTTAACTATTTTCATTTTTTTACCACAATCGACAAAATATAGTTCGAGGTAGGAAACGAAAATTAGTTTTATAGCTGTTACCGGAAAGTCTAGTATCCGGTAATATTCTTTTTCATTACGATCACTGTTGCTATATTTTCTTGCAACTGTTGCGAAAATTTAATGCTTGTGCAAGAATAAATTGACGTTAAAGCCTTGTTCAACTAAAAAATCAGAGTAAACCTCACAAACTGATTTTGCGTTGCAATTATCAAAAAAGGATCGACGATACCGTAAAATGGTTAGGCGTACCTCGTTTTTCGTAATTCCAACGATATTCAAAAAATTTTCTTAACTTTACCTGTTTTACTCAATTTTTCTACTTACCGTAACAACTGAAATTTTTCTCAGTCAAGGTACTTTGAAAAACTTCTGGGATACTTTAAATCCTGAGATATCCTTTCAATGTAATAGTAAAATTTCATTTGAATCTTTTCAACACGCTACGGTGATTGAGAAAGCTGAAAATGGATTGCAAACTGCGAAATCTGATTTTCGGAATGCTTTTCAGGTTCCTCGAACCTTTTCGACCAATTTAAAAAACTTTTGGGATACTTTCTGCCCTACAAAACCCTTTCAATGCGATCGCAAGATTTTATTTAAGTCTTTTCAATACGCGATGGCGATTGAGAAAGCTGGAAATAAGTTGTGGAATCCAAAACCTGATTTTCAGAAAGCTTTCGTAATGTCTCGAATCTTTTTAACCTCCTTCAAAATCTTCTGCGCTTTTTACCGCCTTACGCAATCCTTTCAAAGCAATTGTAACATTTTTTCACAGTGGTTCAAAAGTCAAGAAATCTTCGAAATTATTCGAAATGTTTCCGACACTTTTTGAGACGCACTGATTTTTTTAATTTATTTGTTATTTTTTTTTTTAGGCAAACTCAACATCATCCAATTATTATCACTTCAGTCCAAAATTGTACTCAAGAATTGTATTCGAAATATCCGGTGAAAGAGGAATTTTAAAACGGTGAATATGAAATTTTTGAAAGTCTGAAAAATTGCGTAGATTCTCATATCACGATCTCGAGATCGTAAACCTGGTTTCTAACCACGAATTTATTAGGCCGTAAGATCTTCAGGTACGGGAAGCTTAAGAAAGTCAGGGAGAGAAAGAGAATCGCAATGTCATCTCGTTTACAAATACATATTATGAAATTCTTCAATTCCGGGATCTTTGCTGAGCTTTGAACAAGGCGAGCATATAAAATGTTCAAGTTTGATTCGAGGGTCTCTTGTCTCGGTTTCACTTTCCACATAGAAACGTCAACGAACCGTGAAAGTCACAAGCTGGTAAAAATTTGATATCCGTTTATCAAGGGGGCCGGAATTAAGCTGATACCAGGTTGGTAAAAAGGGATGAAATTCCGGCCTAACAGTTTTATCGTAAATTCGCATTACCGCCGATGCGTATAAAGTATGCCGGGAGTTTTCAGTGAAACTCTCCGTCGAACGCCGGCGGATAGGCAACCGGAGCTGCATATCAAATAGGCCAAGAATACCAAATGCAGTTTCGGCTGCCTATCGGCCGGCGTTCGGCGTTCAGTTTCACGGAAAACTTCCCCTTCGTCAAATCGGATATACGATGAAAGGTAAGGGAATTAAAGGGTTTGCCGAATTCCGGGAGTGAAAAGTTCGAACAGGGTCAAAGATTCGATATCCAATCGGTGTTGTGAACGCACCTGGACACCGTCTGGTGCAAAAATCGGGCACTTGACATTGTGCGAGACATCGAGCGCCCGTCGACCCGGAACGAGAAGGGGAGAAAAAGTTCTGGCGGGAACCTTCCCCCAATTCGCAACCCAATGAAGGATTTATCGCGGAGAAGAGAAAAATTGGCTCCTCAACGCGTCCTTAAACCGTTATCGAGGAAGAAAGAGAGAGAGAAAAAAAAAACGAAAACAGAAAAAGAAAATAAAAGGAAACGACGAGGAGGAAAAGGACGAAGCCCCGAGAGTTCAGGCTGCGCGGAAGTTTGATGACCGAACTTCAATTCCGCGTTTCGCAGATAAAACTTTGCCTTTTTAGAAAGCTTCAGTTCTCGAAAACGACCCTTCCCTCTTTTTTTTTTTTTTTTATCCCCCTCACAACTCGCGCCGTTTGAATCTTAATTCGCTGTTCTTCTCAAACGATTCTGATTTTTATCTAAGTAGGGATATTTCAAACGAAGGGCAAAAAGAATAAAATTGTTTTGTAAATTAAATTTCAAACTTTTAGTCGATCGGATAGGAATTTCATGTTTAGATGGCCAAATAGATCCTTCGTAACCAATTAATATGACCGAGTATGATTAACTATAATTAGATAGGACTGAATTCAATCACATTATATCAGCTAGATCGTAAATTTCGCTAATTATTTAAAATCCCAAATTCTCCGATTTTATATGATTTTTTACAATAACATTTGAAACATAATTTAGTTGCGTTTGTAATATTTTCTATCATTTGGTTGAGTGACTAACCGGTTTTGGCAAGAAATAAGAAAGCTCGTCTAGGATTCGCGGAGCGGTTTAATCAAAGATGGCATCGCAGTGACGTGATTAGTGCAACATTGTCCGTTGAGGCCACTGGCGAGCCGACACTAATTCAAATTCTGCATTATGAGACCGGAAATGGAACTTTGCAGAGCAAAAGAGGGACGCTCCAGATCAATACACAATTTATTAACAGAGATCTCGATCGATTTCTACTTCAATTCTATCTAATTTTCATTAATTTCCGAGCGTTGTAGAAAAATTTTGTGTGATTTCCAGATTGGATAGAATGACAGGAAATCACGAGAAATCATTGGAACTAACTGTGAATAAATTTGAAAACTGTATATCAACGAAATCATTCCTGCTTGGATACAAAGTAATGGAGTGTCAACGAATTGAAATCGGTAAGACTTAAAAAGATTTCCATAATTTCAGTTGATTTCTTTCGAACAATTATATTCCTACAGTAAACAAAGTCCCTTTAATTCGTAATGCGATTTCCAGCTGTTAAATTCGCGTCTTCGTTGAGCTAAAGCAAGGACCGTTGAATCGACCCTTTCCTGACCTTTAACGAGGTTTGGAAGAAACGACCGGACTGAAAATCGGGCGCAGACAAAAAGGGCGCGAAAAAGAATGGCGGGAAATTTTCGTATTTTCGTCGGCCTCAGGGAAAAAATCGAGCTTTCTTTCCTGGTTTCCAGAAGCCGGCATCGCGTCGACGGCTCAGCTCGACGAGTCTCCGGGTAATCCGATTTTCGAATGTCGGATTAGAGGGCCATGGCTGATGTCAGATATTGCAGCAGCGGTCAAGCGGAAAATACATCCCAGCCAGACGTCGGTCGACCTGGAGTCCCGGCTCATTTCACGGTCAGTTGGCAGGGCGAATACGTCGAGGCAACGCCGCCCTTTCTTATCGTTTCTTTGACGGTTTCTCCCCGCTTCTTCGACACCCGCACGTAATTCGCGTCCGCTCTTTTCGCCCTGCCTTTATGCCCATTCATTTTTCCCCTGTATCGAGAGGGGCGCGAAGGGGGTTATAAAATAAACACGCCTAAAGAGCCCCGCGAGAGAAGCGACAAAAGCCTTTCACGCGAAAGCTCGCGTTGCTGAAAGGTTCCGAAATTACATAATCAATACAACCGAACGTTCTCTTATTTACGCCGAGGGCGAAGTCATTGAATGAACGTGATTCGGGAGATTTGGAACGATGGTAAAAAAAAAAAAATATTCAGCTCATCTTGTAATTCGTTCGGCACTAATGCATGCAGCTTGTACAAAAAATATTACGGAATTCAATCACGTCTTCGGAAAATTATTACAAAAATGTTTTAAAGAATTTCATACAAAAAAAAAAAGCTGGAAATTTTTTACTGCTCACAAAAATTCATCATATCATAGTATAAAATATTTCAACCAAGAAATGTATATTTGAAAATCTCCATTTTGGATTGTGCTTTATTTTCAATCGAAACAAAACGAGAGTTGTAAAATTAAAAAACAAAAAAAAAACCGTCAAACCTTTACGCACCAGATTATAAACCACATGCTGAACCCTCGCTTCATGCGTACAATAATAATTATTTTCAAGGCATCTGGCGCACGTGCCATTAACAACGTTCGGTATATAATATAAAACACTAGGAAAATCCAATCTCCCAGCTGAAGGTGAATACATATATAGGTATATCGAACTGTATACATTATAGGTATCGACAGAGTTAGGGAATGGGGGAGAAACTAATCGCCTAGCGTTAGGTGCGCTGAAGTAAAATATATCCTCAGGACCCAAGTCCTAACGGTTCTTCGAAGAAGCGCGGGAATCAATATCAACAAGGATCAAGCCGCGTGTTCACGATTCCCGAATTGTTTACCTCAATTCCTCTCAGCCAATCAGGGCAATTGATTGGATAAGTTGGCCAAGCGGCCGTCCGTATGGCCATAAGCAGCCCCTCCTGTGGCAATAAAGAATATTGGTAGAGAAACGGGAAAATTCAGCAGGTTGACGGGGGTGGGGGGGAGAGGGGTGTGTGTCGGATTAACCGGAAACGGGGTCGCAACCTAGGAAAACCCGATCGGAGAACCGAACGAACTGACTCGAAATCGGCCCTCGAACGCGCTCAATCTCATCTTATACTCAATTAAACGGGGACTAAGAGTGGGGTGGGGGTGGGGGATGGGAGGGGGTGAGTCCCTGGTGTACCCCGGGTTAAAAGGTAGTGCCGTTCTAAACCCGGTAGACGATAAAGCGAAATAACCCGACGCGAAACGCTGTGAAAATGTCGACCGGAGTAGGGAATAAGCGGAGGGTGTAGGGGGTGGGTTGTATGGGAGAATTCAATTCCCGGCACACTTTCCTCCCCCCCCCCTGATCCAGGGAGTGCACGCGCCAGGCTATACACGGCTGCTACGTTACAGGTACAGATTGAAAAGTTTCGATTCCCGATATATATTACAAGGAGCTACGCCGAAGAACGCCGATCTTCATCGACGCGAAACAAGGTTATGCCTCGTCGAAGAGTATCCAAACTATTTCAATCCCCCCCTCCCAAAGCTCCGAACGTTTTTAGTTCCATTTTATAGACTTACAAAAGAAACAGCGTCATAAATGTGGAGGAAAAAAAAAAAAAAAAAACGTGAAAAAAAAAGTTTCATGTTCACGCGTCATATGCAGTCTGTGGTGAACTTGTGCTTGCTTAATTTTAATTTCATTCGACAAAAAATCTCAGCTCTGTGTTGCAGGCGTAGTTGAGTTTGAGTCGGTGATTGCAAAGTGATGAGAAAAAAAAAACAGAAATTCGGATCAAATTATGTAGCTTTGGAATGATGAAAAATGTTGATTTTAGATCTGAAATTCGATATCAGTCATTATTTTTCGATTTCGATTTTTACGATTTTTTCATCATTAATGCATATCGTGAAATTGTTGTTAACTGAACAGCTGAAACGAGATTCGAGATTCTGTGAAAAATACTGTTTTTAAGTGATAATATCATTGGTTATGTATTTTTTTGGAATCTGCTCACGTTCCAAACGGAGGCTTTCAACGGTCAAGCTTCAAGCTGCTGAACCGAGCGTTCGTCCGAGTGGATATCTATGTGGGTAGAGCTTGACAGGATATCCGGTTTCCGCTCAACTCTTCCGTGATCCTTCTGTAATTCTTCGCCGGTAGCAGCAACAAAAACACGAGTTGAAATTAGTTTTTCTTATCTTCGACGGTATACGGTATACGTACATAGATATGTATTCATAGCTTATAGAACAGATTGAAAAAAATAAATAAACAAATAAAAACAAACGCGATGAAACGAGACGGTCATTTACGCGGGCCTGCACAGAGCCAGGAAGCGATTGAATGAGAAAGAGACAAAAGAAAAAAAAAGTTTCATTTAAACTAATGAAATGCAATTGGGATCGAACTGCGTGAACCACTTTCGAAAAGATGAAGAATTACCGCCGATCTTAAACTGATTACAGAATCCAAGAAAGGATGGAGAGGATGACGAGATGGTAGGAAGTGAAATTGAGATTTCGTGACATTATCGAAAGTGTTATGGGCGCGGATCGTTCGGGCACGAGTGCCGCTTTATAAAAGGTAAAAAGAATCCGGTAGCGGAACGAGATCGAAAAGAAAGAAATGAGAATGATGGTGAAGAAGGAAAAGTGGAACGGGAAGGGTTGGACGACCGGGAGAGAATCAGCGATGGGTCCAGCTGGATACATAAAGCGAGAAGAGCGGGAATTGAGGGAAGATGGGACCGGAGAGGGCCATTATTGGGAATGATTAAATTTCCTTTGGGCAGTCAGTTTAATAACACGAAGCCCTCGTAAAATAACATTCCCCGGCCTGTCGGGTGCGGCAAGCGCGAATCGCCATCCCCCAAAAGCTGCAGTGCTCTCCGAACGTATGGAAATTAAAGCCAAATACAAGGGTGGGTTACCCAAACTGTACGTCGCGCTCCAAACGTCGCCGGAAATCCAGCGGGGTGATCACGAATCCCGACGGTTTTACCCCTATTGTGCGAAATTGAATCGAGATTGCCCGATGGATGCGGTCACCTCCCTTGACTCACACCCTCGGTCTAACTAGACATTAGACATCGGGCCAATATCGGATGATCGAATTAGATTAGGTCGATATATCAGATGAACAAAATAAAAAATCGACCCTGCACAATTATTATTACAGGTTTAAGGCCGATTCCGCGTACAGATTCCGATACCGACATTATATCGACATTTTTAGCCGCTTCAGAGCTCAGACACAAACCCTTTTTTATCGATGGTATCGACGAACTATATCGATGATCGATAAAGTTGACCAATGTCGGGATAAACTCCACTCAAAAAAAAGGGTTTGTGTCTCAGCTGCGAAGCGGCCAAAAAATTTCGATAAGATGTCGGTATCGGAATCTGTACGCAGAACTGGCCTTACAAATCTATTACGATTCAATTTTTTCTTGTTTTTTATTTATTCTAAATATATATCGGGGGAAGGACTGGATGAAAGGATATTTCACCGGGAATTTTATTTCGGTATAAATATATTCCACGGTCAATTAGTATTGGCTCTTCCATAAAAGTAAGATTAATAATTGATGTCCGTTGGAAAACGGTAACGCTCGCTGTGAAATCGACCAATTCCTTCGAAAAGACCTCGAGTGACGAGGGAATTCGTTTCTTAGCATTTCTGGATAAAATTTCCGTGCAGTAATGTGCAGCCATGGCGGTTATAAGGGGATTTTGCATTCTGTTGTTAAGCCGAGCTGATCGGCTTACCGCAGTTCGAATAGAACAATACCCGAACAACCCGAGAGCTTCGTAGAATGTAGAGATTTTGTTGGTTCCTGCAATGACGCGATATACCCACCGGCTTACAAAGACCCTATTTCTGTATTCACATGCACACATAAATGTTCCGAAAGTCGATGTCGATGTTGAGTTTGTGCGAATAACGTGATATCGAAAACGATTTTACGGATCGTTTTTTAACAGTGTGAGTAAACCGATTACAAGGCAGGATTTGAAATACGAGATAAAAGGTGTACGCCGCGTTAAATTGTGGAAATGCATTTAAATTCAAGGTAGAAAAATAAAAAACGATTGTCTTTAATGCTGTACCGTTCATTCCGGAAGCAGGATACAGAGGAGACTGCAAACTGGAACAAATCAAATCACAAATATAATTTTTTTATCACAAACTTGACATTTTTTCAACCGATGTTCATCCAGACATTGCAATAATTGAAACTCACGCAAGGTCACGCATCCCAATCCAATCAGAGTGAAATCACAGTAGGACTCTATGAGGATGCCAATTGTATTTCCAGCAAGAGCGATACCCAAACGTCCGATAGTGAGTGCCAAAGAAACTACCATTGCTCTGTTAAACAAAATGACACAAGCAACTTGATCGTTATAAAGAAAAGACGAATTTCGTACCACCCCTTCCTTTTCTAAAGGATCCTCCGTCTCGGGGAAAACGCTTGACGAAAATTACTCGAGGAGAGACGCCACAGCCCGCAATTTTTCTCTTCCATTTCATTTGAGCCTACCAAACGACATCAAAGAGTAACCTGCACGATATTTGAATTGAATATTTTTCTAACGTCGTTCAGACAGCCGCTTTTCGTATTGCGCTTTTGCGAAAAGAATCTATCAAACTACCCGCGTCTTTGCGAAGGCAATTACTTATAACAGGCCTCTGAGAGACCGACACATTTATATTCAGCTTTTGCCACGTAAAAAACGAGACCTCCGCGCAAAGGAACGAGGGGCCATTCACTTCGAAATTATTAACGATTCCCAAGTGATTTCCATACAATTTCCAATTATGGAGGATAGTTCATAATAAAAACCTGCGCAATGACAATCAGACCGAAGGCATTAGTCCATCCATTTTCCCTCAAGCTTAAGTTCACTTTTTTTAAATATAACTACAATCTCATATTTTATCTGCTTAACATGAGTAAAAGAGTTCTCGATGAGACAGGATTGAACAAAAATATCGAGCAATTTATAACATTAGAGTAATTAGGTAACCGATACGAGTTTAGCGTTAAAACGTTCAGCAACGACACAAATTTGTAATTCAACTTGCTTCCAATGACTGATACGTTATCATTCGTCTGTTCTGTTCATTTTTCCGCAATGCTGTATTTGACCGATACATTGATAACTGATCAGTAGGTGGCTCGTGATCGTAGTGAAAGGCTGAATTAAGAAACGTCCACTTTCGTTTTGAGAAAAAAAAACAGTACAAACTATAGAAAGATAAGTCCGATGTGGGGATGGGAAGTGTTTCAACTCGCGGAGAAAGAGGTGAAGAGGCACCGGAAGTATGACGGGGAAAAGTCATTCCGGCGGTAAGAATTCCCCGACGTAAGTGGAATTCATCCATCCCAACTGTAACTACGATGATTGTAGAGCCTCGCGAGACGCGAGATGAAGTTTTTAAATTCAAACAATATTACACCGACTCACCTAAGATTGGTGGGGTAAACCTCGACGGCGATGGTGTTCGATACCGTGGAACAGCTTCCCGTGAGAACGACGGATACCGATATGAGAACAGCCACGGTGATCTCATTCGTGGCGAAATAGCTCCCGAAACCGGCAATCCCACTCAAGAACAGGGCAGAAACTAATCAAGAAAGCGATTAGATCGATGTTAGTTTATACGGGTTCGGCATAGCGCGTTTACCGCGGCACGCGTAAATGTTAGTGTAGTTTGACCGTAGAGTTGGCATGTGTGTTATCAGCGTGATTGTAAAGGTATGGCATGGCCGTGACACATTTACGGCCGCTGCGTGAGTCGCGATAACCGATCAGCGGATTCGCGACGAGTATTTACTGTACTCGGTTATATCTACCTAGCACTGTCTTCTTCCTCAGGATCACGACCAGCCCTCCGAGTGTCCCGAACGCCACCGCGAAGAGGACCCCAGTGACCAACGTGCTTGTATAGACCTCACTCCTGATCAGGCTGCTGCAATCCGCGGACTCCGACGCGGAATTCAGGGTCAGATTAGCCTGGTTGGCCAACACTAACTCGCATATCGTCGCCCCGATTCCAGCCCCTGACTTGATCATGTTCAACAGGTTCGGTGTCCAGATGTACATGCCTATCGAGCTTTGAAATGAAAAATTACACTATGAAGCATATGATTAAGACGGAACAGAGCCAATAACAAAAGAACAAGTATTTAGCTGATGTTGCGCTAGCGTGAATCACTTAGCGATTGTCATTGAGTAGAAGAGCATTTAGAGAACACAGTCTTAATTCGTATAATTTTCATGGAAGTTCATACGTGCCGCAAATGCCGAATTGAATCAGGCAGAAGAGCAGGGTGGTCCATCCGTACGGCGGCCAAAAAAGCGTTGCGGTTTGGTGCCACATGAGCTTAAAGAGTCCTTGAAGCGTAAACGACAGAGGTGTCGTAACGTGGCCGGGAGTGTCATGAACGTCGGACTTAAGATTCTTGACCTGCGAAACACGTAGGCAGTTTGATACGCTGCATCTGAATTTTAGAGTGAATGGTTTCGGCAGATTACCGGATACTCGACGTTGCTGTTTCTCGAATTCCTGTTGTAGACCAGTCGGAGAACATTGAGTGCCTCCCGTTTCCGGCCAACCGACATGAGGAACTTTGGACTTTCCGGAAAGAAGGGTAACAGGAAGCCCGTTGCGAATGACAGTAAGCCCATGGCTGCCAAGTAGACGCGCCACGATGTGTATACCACGAAACCCAGGTCCCAGTTTACTTCCAACGGGATCAACAACCAGGCTAGACCTACCGCGGGATGTGAATTTCACTTTGTAAACCGTCGCTTGGCTTTGTCTGTCATCAAAAAACTCACCGGGGATCAGAAGGTAGCCAATTGCCATGAAGCCGCAGGTCCAGGTGATGATGCTCGCCCGTTTTGAGGTGGGCAGAAACTCGCTAATGTAGGCGTACACCGTCGATTGGTTACCGCAGCTGAAAGGAAATTGCGTTGAGTGGTTCAGGCAGCCTGTCCGTACTTTGCGAGACCTCGAAGAGCGATAATTACGGGGATTTGAACGAATGCTTACAACAAACCAGTGAGGAATCTGAGGACTATGAACAGGTTGGTGGTTGGGGAGAAGCTCGACATGAAGCTAAAAGCCCAGGTACCGATGGTGGAGATCAAGAGTACATTTTTCCTCCCAAAGGTGTCAGCAAAGAATCCCCAAGCGTTGGCGCTAACGACAATTCCTGAGGGAAGAGCTGATCAGACCGGAAAAAAAATTACAGTCATCGGCAACTCACCCAAGAACATAGCTCCGGATAAATAGCCCTTCTTCACGGTCGTCAAGGCCAAGTCACACTGAGCTGCCGGATGGACGAAGCTCACCCCCATCGTCTCGCAGACCGTGGCGACCAGGATTCCACCACATATCGCGATCAGCCCGATATGGTACCATCCGAAACCTAATCAAAGATTGAAGTTCAAACCGGTGAACATAAGAAACTTGCAATGATGAGCAACTCACCCGTCAACTCGATGGCGCGTTCCAGGTCCACTTCTTCGTCGGCTGACTTCAGCTCGCTGGGTTTGTCTCCTAGATATGTTTAGCGTGTTTAAGCTTGTTGATAAGTGATGAAGGCTCAGCTTCCAAATGTTCAAATATCGGTTTGATCATTTGGTCAAATGTCATTAATCCGAAAGATCAAAACTCCGAATGATATAAATTGTCAAGGAATGAACATCACGCTTCACCGTAACTCATTCTCATGATTAACTGTAATCATTTGAATTTCCAAACATTCGATCTGCTGGGATTGGACGTAACGATCAATCGACTTATCGCTTTGAACCCGTAGAGGAAAATTTTCTTTGGTCAAAAATACTCACCCGATGAGTAGTCTCGCACCTTCTTCAGTTCAACGTCACCTTCCGGGTGTTCAGAGACTCGGTAGCTGTCTGACATTGACGCGGGTGCTTCTACTGGCGAGATAGAAAATGGTTTTCAGTAACGACTCCACGGATTGATAGTCCGTCTTGCTTTGCGGTTGAAGTATATCTGACAATGAGCAGTTTCCCATTCGGCACGACGCTTCGCATGATTACGAATATTTTGTGTTTCGCTTTAGCACAGTAAATGGGAATTGGTTTAATAGCTGATAAACAGTCTCGGGTAGCGCATAGTACATTTTTCATTGCTAGCTATCGTCAAAGTTTCGACGCGTCATCCGTCGAAGCACGTATGCAAAATCATCCCTCGAGGTATGGTGAGAATCATTACTGAACATCCTCATACCGAAAAAACTCCGCGTGCGAAAAAGTAATGATAAGTCTTGGATGGATTCAGCCTGACAAAGAAGCCACGCTCAACTTCATGAAGGGAGAAATTCACTGGGTGTGAAACCAAATAACCATATTTCTCGGTTCCATTATCCTATCGGTGACCAATTTGTGGTACACTTAAAGAATGGAGCCAGATGGCGAGCGCAAAAGTGTCGATATTGGATTAGTTGGGAATCTATTGATCCTCGGCTCGCCGAGGGTTCGGAGCGGTGGATTATAAATGATGGAACCAAAGCCAACGCGGTGAGCTCGCACGTCGAAGACAAAAGGAACGTTAAGTCGACCGTACGCGTGGTCTTCACTTTTCACGACCAGGATACGATGTTGACGATAATATTTTTTTAACCTTTTTTTTACAGATTTTGCTAATAACAGCCTTATTTTTAATCGCTTTAGCAACAAGCATGGACGTCAAGGAAAAACCGAAGTTCAGCTGCACGGGGAAGGGTGAGTACCTACATTCAGGGCTCGATTGTTAACCTGACGATACCAATTCCCTTTCAAATATGTTTCGCAGCGGGTCCAGGCCCGGCTTATCTGCTGCCCAGTCTTGTCGGCTACAACGGTCACGATCCATCGAGATATCGCAACCCTGCTTTCACGATGAGGACTCGAGTCGAGACCAACATTTCCGCTGTGGGACCGGGTCCCCGTTACAAAATAGAGGGGCTGACTAACTACGGAGTGCAAAAGGCCCCCGCCTACTCCCTCGGCTTTCGCGATGGCACCAAAAGTTAGCCTTCGTCTCTCGACTAAACCTTAACGGCAACTGAACTACCGAACAATATCTTTCCAGTGACGAGCTGTAGCGGCCCAGGACCCGGGGCCTACAGTCCGGAGAGATGTCCGCCCATGAATCACAGTCTGAGACCAGCGGCCTTCACGATAAAAAGTCGATGCAGCGATCACATGTCCGGGGATGGACCGGGCCCTATTTACCTAATTCCGTCCTGTCTCGGGCCCAAAGTCCCGGACAAAACCGCCTTGGGAGCTTTTTCAATGTACGTATGGATCACGATTTTCTGGAAAAGCGGTGATTAGATCATCGGAAAGTTTGTCACAAGGTCGTTTAGTCGTAAACCAGGTTAAAAGTTTTCAGAGTCACGACTGGTTTCAAAGGATTTTCAGATATTTTACCTCATTTCATTGGGTATCAAGTTCAAACTCAGTGTGCCAATTGAACGCAGCGTTTTACAGCTTCCATTTCTACTACCCATTTTTTTTTTACCACCGTGCTTCCGACCAGGATCCACCTCTAATTTTATTGCTCTAAGTTTGACGACCCCGCAGCGCGGGCCGGCATGGAAAGGACTATTGCGTTTCAAGTCCGGGTCCTGCGGCCTACGGAAATCAGAATTACGATCTGGTTAAGCGCAGACTTCCGGCCTACACGCTGGCCTCGAGACACCATCAATTTGGGACAGCGTGTGGACCCGGACCTCGGTACTACCCGCAATACTCTGGTGGGAAAAATCCTCCAAAGTTTTCATTCGGAGTGAAACACAGCGAGTGCGCACCACCGGCCATCACCGAATACGACGAGGAGTAACTTCGAGTGTGTTTATTAAGATATTTAATATTTATGCATGCGCATTTTGTTGCGTGTCTATGTATTTGTCTCCAATAAAATTGTGCAAGCTACAGTCGTGTTTGTCATTTGGATTTTATTTTTAACACTGAGACCTGTTGCGCAATTTACAACTAAAAGCTTTCAAGTCGTAAGTTGTATATACTAAAAAACGATACTCAAGTAGTAATAAAATGCGGGACAATTAGTACGATAGACACTTTGACGTGTATAATTTTTGTAGGCAATAAATAATTTTTCCAATCTCTTCGCTTAAACTGCGAATCGATAAGACAGTACAAGTCAGTTATTAGACGTGCTTCAAACCTGGTTCGAGATAAAAGTCGCGTCGTGAGTCAGAGCTGGCAATGAAAAAAGGAAACATAAAAATGTGCGAAAAAAATGAATATAAATCGGCAAGAGAGACGCGAGCTCCAAATTTTGCACACCTCCGTGCATCGGTGTCACATTACGGATAATTTAGGTTATAATAACAAAATTGTCAGAAATTATGAAGTGAAGGTTCGAGTGAGGAGCAAAACTTTCGTTAATCCAAATTAAACGTATCAACAGAAACCACGATTAATTTTCCCATCCAATAATGCCAGAAGAGAAAGAAAAGAAATCAAAAAAAGACAACTCAAAATCATCCAAAAAGCAACCTAAGAAGTCCAGTGGCTGCGTCAGCAACAAAGGTAAGTGACGCATGCCATTTACGAGCACTAAATTCGAGTTGCTTATTCAACGATTTTCTATGGCCAAAAATTTCCCGTGTACAGGTAGAACAGCTATTTCCGCGCGCTCGCAACTCGATAAAATTGCCTTTGAATAAATTGTCGGCGAGTGACGATGAGAGCTGCCGCATCTATAATGCACCAGCTATTTCAATGTGACAAAATGTGCGCACGCGTTGGCGTTGGTTTATCCGTATATTCGAATTTACTTCAGA
Organism: Neodiprion fabricii; assembly: GCF_021155785.1. Lineage (NCBI taxonomy): Eukaryota > Metazoa > Arthropoda > Insecta > Hymenoptera > Diprionidae > Neodiprion > Neodiprion fabricii. The sequence continues at coordinate 19,836,836 of NC_060245.1, forward strand.
CTTCCAAAGTTACGACGAACAGACACTCGTAAAATTTACGACTTTGCTTTGGGTTACCTCGAGATAGAGAAACACTCGCTGACGATCGTACAACAATTTGCACAGAGCGTGAAATTGCAGCGCGATTTTTCCCCTTCGAACGTAGTAGAAGTGTACCAGTTGTTGCCACGTTTAGACCCAATTATTGAACCTTTTATTTTACAAAATTATAAATTGACGTCAGAAATTATGAATTTCTCGATTACTAAAACCAATTGCTACATGGTTAGACACTACAAATTTATTTTTTGGTAATTCCAGAACTTAGGATTAAACAGATACAACGAAAAAACCTTAATAATTGGGATAGGGTCAATAACCAGGACACTCACTTTGGTTAAAAAAAAATAGTCGTTCGAAGTCAAACTACCATGTGCAAGAAATCGGCACCACCGAATAAAAAAAAAAAGATCAAATCTGACCCGCTCATGCAATTCATGCTATGATACATACATAAAGCTTTACACACACTGTAAGAAATAGCGGTGTTGACCATAATATGTCACTCTGGGTGAAGTTCACCCCAAACATTCTTCAAACACCTCGCAGAGTTCAGGAATAAACTTTCACAGCTTTTTTTCCCCGTTTTACCTTAACTTTGCCGATGTTTTACAATATTTAAACAATAAATTTTGGTCAGGAAAACTGAGAAAGCTTTCACTGCGGTCCTGAAACAATACCTAGATATTTTTTTTTGCATTTTTAGAACTCTTTTCTGAAGCGTATCACTTTTTTTGGAGCTGGGGTGAATATCACCAAGTGTGACAGTTATGCGATTCTACCGAGACGTGACCCATTAACGCTAATATTTTCCGAATTTGACTAGTGTGGATGTAGAACAATGTTAATGGTCTGTTCGAAAGTACAACATCAGATATATGGTGTCAGCTTGATACCAAATTGTAACCGACACTGTACAATATTAGATACAAACGATAAGTAGCTGAACCGCATTACGGAGACAAATTGCACATTTGATAACATCTGATGATTTTGACGGTCATATTACCTAATCTCAGGTCCGGGTCCAGCACGTTACCTCCTTCCCCCGCTGACCGGATATCCTCATCATGACGCAACGAGGTTCAGAAATCCCGCCTTCTCCTTCCGGAGTAGACAGTCCTCGGGGATGCCATGCAACAGTCCTGGGCCCAAGTACTACATCTCAAGTCCACCAAGGCCTCCAGCATTCTCCTTCGGGTTCCGAGCGTCATCAACGGGTGAGCTTGGAAGCTGTTTACAAAACTTTAAAGCCGTATTCAGGGGCTAAATACACCATTGCTCCACTTTTCTATCAGCTAAATCCTGCACTCCGGGACCATACAAGCTCCCTGACAGTCCACGCTCGCCGATATTCACAATCAGGGGAAGAACGAATCCAAGAACAGCCGGCGTCACTCCAGGACCATACCAGCTGCCTCCCGTGATGGGATGCCGCGTACCCGACAAGACGGCGTCGCCTTGTTTCACATTGTAAATTGCTGGGAATCATATCCCCCGATTCCAAAGATTGGGAATCATCGCCGCGTCGAATGACGAACGAGTATAAAATCGATTAAATTTTCAGCGGAGCTCGACCCTGCGGGACCAAGTGTGACGGGAGTCCAGGGCCGAAGGGCCTGACGAACCTGGATGTGATAAAACCACGAGCGCCGAGGTTCAGCCTTGCGCCCCGACAGACCGGGAGCCTCAAGACCTGTGGTCCTGGTCCGAAGTACATGTACTGCTACAAGTGCCACAAGTGTGCTCCAAACTTCAGCTTCGGTATACGTCACAGCGACTGCGCCCCACCGATGATAACTGAGTGTGATGAGAAGTGCTGAACTTTTCACGGAGATCTGTACCAGTCAACGATTGTGACGAATTATAATTATGCAGTCTGGTTGAGAATGCTTAAAGGAGGGTACTCGGCTATTTATTCAAACCATTCGAGTCCGCTCGGACGGGTCAACATCTGTAATTGGACAGCATCAGAATGCCCCAGTCCAGTAGCCACGATTTTGGTACTGGATCTTGTACACGGATCACTTGGATACTTCCTTCTAGTTTCACCCTGAGGTTTTTTCGTTCGTGAAGTCGAAGAGTGGAGAAGTACTGAAACCGAGGACGAGACCGCATATTCCGCCCTCGGTGCCTGTGGCCAAATAATGAACAGTTATCCGAGCTTTTCGACAGTATCTTTCAGTATGTTTATTACTCACCAATGAGGTCGTAACTGATAAGTTTAAACCGACTATCTTCAACACAAGAGGTACGTAATTATTCCAGTAAACCATGAGACAAAGAGTCTATGAAGCATCATCGCAACCTCCTCCTCCTCGTTTCTCTTCAGTTTGAAGAGATAAAAGTAAACGAGGTACTTTAGCGAGACCGTCACCTTTTCAACTATCAAGTTACCGACAGGCTTTGATTCGGTGCTAAAACATTTTAGAAAACAAATTAATATAGTGTATATTTGATGGCGTAATTATATTTTTTTCTGATCAATACATGATCCCAGTTTGGGAACAACTAACATGTGTTTGGCATGTAGAAACAACTGGAACATCTCGATTTTGCTGTCGAAATTATGACCATGGCTCAAGTCATACACAATACAGTTTGGGATGCTTCTCCGACAAATTTTGGAGTCAAAATGAAGACGAATTCTACAACTCGGAGCGTATTGATATAATAAAATCTGATTAGGGTGAATTCGCATATTCTAACTATTGATCTGTCGTATTAATTATTTAAATGTTTTCAAACGTTAGAGAGTTTTGCTACAGATGGCTGAGATATGCATATATTTGTTTTAAATAACATGTCGTACCGAGCTTTTGCCTTCATTAATCATCAATCTTAAGTCCATGTGAGTTGAGTCGAAAAACTGTGATATCTTATTTGTTATCAGACCCCGCACTGAAACTGTGTTACACACCAAAACGATGCGACTCTTCGTGAATAAACTACGACGAACCTTGAACTGATTAGTATAGTAAGAAAATAGAAATGAAAGCAGACAACGCAAATTAAAAAAAATTATGCCAGCTGAGGTTCAGTCACGTCTAGTCGCAAATAAAAATTTACTGGTGCAATAACATTGAAAACTGTAGTTGAATGAAAGTAACGAATTAAAATCGATATGTTGCATTCAATCGATGCCATTATTTCTCTGAGTTATCACGCCACAGTACAAATGCTGCGATTCTTTAACCAATGCACAAAAATCAACAAATCTTACAGATGATTTTTTCTCTATCAAAGAAGCGATACTGCAAATTTTTCCGTTCTGTTCAATCAGCTACTGCGGGAAGCTTTACGATGAAAAATGCTGACAAAAACTTGAATAACTTCCGTGAAAATGAAAGCTTTTATCAGTGATGCTACGTCTCGAACGTATACTTGCTGGTATGAAATTCTATGTGTTCATGTTACAGTTTTTTAACATCAGCCAAGTGGATCGAAGGACTTTTTTTGAACCGAACGGCACTATAAAGCTTATCAACGTGAAATTCGACACGGTGTGTAAAAACCGATAGCACCGATAACGTTCGAAAAAATGACGTTTCCTGAAGTTAGGTGTTTCATTATTTCCACACCAAGATTATACACACTGACAGTATTTTCGAAATCAACTCGATCGCATTGCGAAAAACGTCATTCGACACAATAACAGCTCCCACAATCTGATACTATGATTATACCCATCGCGCTTCATTCTCGTCGTCAAATTCAGTCCGCCTCGATCATTAGCGTTACACACAGGCTTTTCATTAAATTCTTGTAGTGGAATTAATTCAAGCCGAAACTTTCATTGCGGATCGAGGCTCGAAAGAATAATTAATTGTTGGTAACGTAAGGCGAGATGAAAAAAAGTTTATCAAGCGAGGTTTTTATTTAAGTTTTTAACTGTGTATTAATTTCAAAGTCACCGGGTCAGAAAAGGCAGACATTCTTTTGTACGAAAAAAATCTCGTCCATATCAGTATTTGCCGTACGGCTGCATCATCTCCTCCCAATACAACGGTCGCAGACTTGGTCTCACAGCTTTGACCAAGGTGAAGTTGGATGATTTTCTTCCGTTTGTCACCTCGTCCTTCCGTTTGTACAGCCGCATAGTAAAGAAGTAAATTAATTCAACGACGCTGATCAAGCTGACACCGAGAAAGAATCCGCATATCCCGCCATAATTACCTGAAATCGATCGAGCAGTCGTTTCGAAGATAGGAAAAGTTTGTATTGGGAACGGAGCTGTACGGAATTGGGAAAGAAAACTACGGCTATAAATCTACCAAGCGAGAATGGAAGTTTTCACACAATCGTCGTGTACTCACTCATCAACTCCCACCAGTAGAAAATAACGTCCTGTTTGAGTCTGACCGTTCCGGGATTTTGGAAAAATATGTTCACTATGCTGTGATTCGTGGATTGTTTGCTGTTTCTGAAATTAAATTCATCGTCAAAGTTGGAGGATAGTGCGGATAAAATTACTCGACGATTCAAAGTCCTCACATGCAGCCTCCGTGTCCCCAGGTGTCGTCTCCTTCGGAGAGTAAAAGCGGGGCCGAACTTAGTGAAAAACCGTAAACGATGTCTTCGCAGGCCGGTAAGCAGCCGGTACAGTTCAAGTATCCATCTGGTCCAGTCGAAAAATTTTCGTTGAATGGTTCCATCTGATTTTCAATCCTTGGTATGACCCTCCACCATCTGTCTGCGACACGCAACGTGAGAAACAAAGAGGTAAGATGTGAATCCATCCGTGTGTGTATTCATGTCACGCAAATTTCACTTACTCCTGTATTTCTTTAAGCAAGAGAGATCCTTGAGATTGCAAGTCCTCACGTACTCTGAAACATTGAAAATAAATGTTCTAAACTCAATTAAAGACTGGATGATAAAAGGATGAGTAATTGCACGGGTAATTTTTTTTTTTTTTTTGTTTCGTTTGAAAAAATTATCAAAGCTGTTTAGATGATTTTTGGACAATTTTCAAAGAATTTTATAACAATTGTCCGAAACTCGTTGAAAATTAATTAATTCTAGATGCGTCAGATCTCAAGCTTTTTTCAGAAAACTATAATCAAAAATTTCCGGAAATATTTAAGTCTCAAGTTTCTTGTTAGAAACTTGGCTCATAAACTTTATACAGCGAGAATTTCGGAAGACTTTAACATAATTCCAGAATATACTTTTTACATCCAGTGACAAAACTAATTACTTTCTTTTTTTTTTACAAGCTTCTGATACTAATTTCTGATATTTTCCTTACAAGGTGTTCAAATTTCAGATGAAAACTAAAAGGAGGATTAGATCCAATATTTGCGACACTTTCTGCAGGGTGGCTATACATTTTTAGAAAAAAAAATTCCATAACATTTCCAGGTTTCGAAAACCTGAAACCTAGTTGTCCCTGAAATTTTTCTAGCTTTTTTCGGTTCTAGTAAGTTATTAGAACCTAAATCGTTCGGCTTATTAACTCTATATTCGGTTAAAATTCAATTCGAATCGAAGAAAAATATAGTGTACAAAAAAAAAAAAAAAAACCGTTTAAGCCAATTTGTTTTCTCAACGAAAAAAAGTAAACTTGTTATCTCAAAAAATTCATTTCCAATTCCCACGTTAGAAAACTGATATTTTCAGTTTTTTCCACGACCAAATTAAAATTCCCCTGACAATTCCAGGTTTTCCACGATCCCTTTTAAATTCCCCGAGTTTTCCAGGTTTGCCTGATTTTCCAGGCATGTGCCCACCATGGTTCTAGATAAATTTTTCCACTCAAGGATCGTACCTTTGTCCAATGGGATCGGGTAGAAGTATGGCACGCAGTTGCAATGGCTCAGAATGTCGCTTATCCTGCAGTACATTATGCAATCACTGTACGAATAGTGTCCTCCGAATGTGACGGCCAGCTCATCCTTAAAAAGGCAGTCTCGTATTTCGACGCTATGATGCTGAACTTCCTAAAACGCAGGTGCGACGAACATTCGATTTTGGTAACGGCAACGCATCAGAAATCACAGGCCAGTAGTAAAAGTCAGTTTATGGTCAGGCGCAGCCGAATGTCGCTACAGAATGTTTTGAAAAAATGTGGCTGACACAACGGTTTTATAGAGTGTGCTAAGAATAAAATTCACCTTCGTAGAAATAAATATATTTACTTGTTCTCCTGGTTTGCCTCATTCGATTAAGTTATATTTTATTATTTTCGGTGAATCAAATAAATTTCTAAACTGTTGTTTTGCTTTTGGAAATTGAAAAATTTGAACATCCTCCGAGGGATATTCAAATAATTAATGATCCTTCGGTACCTGAAGTATTCACTCGATTCGAGTAAAATCTTATTACACAAATTATGAAAAATTTATCGAGAAAGTATTATTCAAATTAGGTGAGCTTTTTGCTCTAAAAGAATTCATTTTTATATGTACATCCACTCATTCGACGATGTTTACTTGTTCTTGGTGAACAAAAAAATTGAATCAAAAGACCAATGCCTTGATCCTAGGAAATTTATTAAATCTGAGTGCCAAACCAGGCAGAAGTAAACATGTTTGCTTTTAAAGTAGTGAATTTTCCTCACAGTGTACAACTAAATTCACGCTATTTGAATTCAATGAAAACAGTCTTAATTCTCAGTACAATAAATAAAACATTAATACCATGAATTCCAACCCGAGAACCCAGTTATCGCAATATCGATAGATTATAGTAGCAAATACCGATGAGCGTAATTCTGTTCAACGAAAAAAATATAACATTGACATTTGATCGCTGAAATTTTTTTTGTCCTAATATACTTTTGACTTTAAAATAATGGCACGCTTTCATATAGTTGCGAAACCCATAATTTTCAAATGCAAAGGTTTTCCCAGACCTTTGCGACACTGTTCCAACGAATAATTTGAGCTGCATTTTTCGAACGATTGTTTTGCGACATTTTGGTTTCAAGGCAGAGCTGAAAAAGGATGTTTACGCCAAAATCGCAAGATTATAACCAAGTCTCACATACCGGGACAGAGTAAAACGACGTCGCTTCAAGAGTGAGGGAAGATTCAGTTTGGGGTGAGATGATAACTTCGTGAAGACTGCCGCTCGACGTGTCCGGGAAGTCCAACGGGGAGAATATCAGGACCTCGTAAGCAATCAATGAAATCGGCAGTGAGTAAAGCGGTAAAGTAAAAAAAAATTAAAAACCTTCACCAACGTCACTGGAACCTGAATGAAAATGTTCTCTACAGACATATCGTGTGATGAATTACAGGCTGAATTCTTTGAAAACGTTCTATGATTCAACACATGAACATTTTCAGTGGGGTGAGACTTCGATTCCTGAAAGATCGCATGATCGTATACCTTGAAGCCCAGAACCGGAAGTGTCTTGTAGAAGTAGTCGGTGAAATTTGAGTAGAGCGATATTCTGAGACCAGCCTGAAGACCGACGCCGATGGCACGCTCGATCCCGTCGATCGTCACGATGTCTTTGTCGTTGCTGCTTCTGAAGTTGTCAAAAGGCGTGTGACACGAGAATTATCTAATCTACGAAATAAGAATCTACGATAATTATCGAGAAACTAAATACCAGCTATACTCACGCTCCAAAATCATCGCTTGGTCTTCCGTAGTTAAAAGTGCAACAGTAACCATCCGCCGTTTTACGGGGGTAGAATATGTCTTCGCAAGTCTGTTCCTTTCCTGCCCAGCTGCAGCGTTTAAGCATCGATTGGCAATTCGGAGTTAACTGGATCGAGAAATTCCATAATTAAATCGAACCGATCGTTACAAGCGAGGAGATTAATTTTTACTTTCGATGTTTTTGTCAAAATTTGCCGGATGCTGTGTCAAGTTTTTATTTTTCTTCTTCAAATCTTGAGATACAAACTAATTGAACAATGAATTATGTTTTCAGCATAAAATTGAACTCGCGTTTTGTTTCGAACCCAAACCGAGTTAGCCGTAAGTTTAAGGCATTTATGCATAATTTTACAGTGAAATTAATGAGAAGTAGTTCCAACGTTTCAACGGAATTCGAAACCGCGATTAATTTTGACAAATTACAGAGGAAGCAAGACAATATTTCACAATCATTTTAACCGCCGACGCTTATACATGTATGAAAATAAAACGAACCTGATTCAATATGCGAGGAGCGTAACTCTCGTATCGTTGGGTCAACAAGTTGTGAAGAAATTCGACACCGTTCTCCTCGCCCTCGTTCAATTCGAAGAGGTAAAGGTGTCCCAAGTATTTCAACATATCCAGGATCTCCCGAAGGCTGACGTCGTCATTTACGCTGTCGTAATTCTCGCTGCAATTGTCGCAATAAATGATCAGTGAAATGTGAAAAAATTTCTACGACTTCTGATGAAAATTCAGAAATGCGTTATTCGAAATATGTTGTATAAATTTTTTTTTATCAAATCCCGCAGATTACAAGTACCCACAATATCTCGCGGGCAACTTTTTTCGCCGCGCTCAGGCTGATCTTGTTCAATTCGCAAATGGCTATTCCCGGAAAATCGACGTCTTGAAGTGGATAATCAGTTCTGTCGATAGTCGTGACCGTTGGCCTTGTCGCGTATTCAACGGTCGCGTGAATAGTCATTACACCGATGAATATGATCGACGTCACGTGGACAGCGAGCCAAAAAATCCTACGAACGATAATAATTTCACTCGACGAATCAAATATTTCAGAATAATCAAGGTAAAAATTTAGCAGTCGGTTTTTCGGTAAAGTAAATACACAAGTTCTGCGAAAATGAATTTTCGAATAATTAATTTTTCATGATCAGATCAAGTCGTTGGAGAATCTTTTCAACATATTTTAGTAGCTGAACATTTATCGTCAACGCATCGAGCGATTGGTTTGGGAAAAATTTATAGTTTGATTGGATTGTAATTTTGTTTAAAAATTGAAAAAAAAAAAAAAAAAAAAAAAAACATAAAAAGCGCAATTAAATCACAGAAAGAAACACATTTATTTTAGATAACGAGGAACTTGTTTTGGGTGTTTAAATAGTCGTAAATTACCGCTCTTTAGGCCGCGTACTGGGTGTGACGTAATACGCGCACCCCGCG